>NC_050444.1:101795850-102023350 GCF_903995425.1 Onychomys torridus
ACTAGTATAAACAGTGATGGGAACCGGCTCCATGCTCTCTTCATTCTGGAGCTGCACCCCTTCAAATGCTCACTGAAATATTCTTATCCTGGGACATACCAGAGAATGATGTAATATACCTTTTAAGCTATGGTAGTCTGAATGAGAATGTCTCCTATAGGCTCATCTACTTAACCACTTGATGCCCAGTTGGTGGCGCCTTTCGGGGAGGTTTAGGAAGTAAGGCCTTATGAGAGAAAATATGTCACTGGAGATGGGCTTCAAGAGTTTGAAGACTTGCCATTTCTGGTTGTGCTTCCTGCTTCATGTTTATGGTTAAGATATGAGCAGTCCGGCTCTCGTCCTTTTGCCATGTCTGCTACCTGATGTCTCTGCCTTTAAACCGTAAGCCATGATGAAGTCTTCTGGAAGTTGTCTTGGTCATGGGGATTTACCAAAGCGACCACAAAGAACTAATTCAAACTGAAAATGCCATATTTAATTATCGTCACCCTCAGTCCATCTTCTGTGGGACAAAGCTTCTGTGCCTTCCTAGCCGAGGCTCTCAGTAAACTAAGAAACGGTCCTATCATGGGAGCAGAAAGGTTGGTCTAACCTCTTCTGTCTCCACTTTGTCTGCTTCTATTCACTATCTACTGCTGCTCTGTCCCCACTGATGCCTGGAGGAACCACAGAGAAGAACGGCCTGAGTTTGTATGCTCTCATCCCAGATTAAAGCATAGAGAGACTAGAAGCTCTCCTCTCAAGTCTGTGTGATATGTGGATTTGACAGCTAAGGATGTGCCTAGTGCACAGGATGGCTTAGCTCATCAACATCTGTCATACTCTACAGGGCAGGTACAACATAAAC
Organism: Onychomys torridus; assembly: GCF_903995425.1. NCBI lineage: Eukaryota > Metazoa > Chordata > Mammalia > Rodentia > Cricetidae > Onychomys > Onychomys torridus. The sequence continues at coordinate 101,796,701 of NC_050444.1, forward strand.
ATTTTTCTTTCTGAGTGGTCAGTTCTGGAAATATCTCCATAGGAAAGTTGAAAGAAGACTTTAGATTCTACCTTCCTAACTGAAATTTCCTTCAACAAAAGATAGGATTCTAACATCCAGATTTAGGGTCCTAAGGTCCCTCAACATGTTTTTCTCAACATGTATCTCTCAAGGTTTATAGAAAGGTAGATGGACCTGAGAAATTTCAGAGGCAAAATGGCTTACTTTTTGGCAAAGCACCAAAAAGGTAATGAGAGATGGGGTGTTGATGTAGGGCTGAGGCTACTGGCTTTCTGGATAAATCTGAAAGCCCTATCACATTAGAAATGTCACTGGTACAAAGGAGGGGCTCCAGGTCACAAGACAGCCAAACCTATATCCATGTGTCTACTTTCCAGTATGTCAAGCCCTCAGACTACAACAGGAAAGTTTTCAGGATATGCATATTACAGTTTCTTCCTTGATTTGGGTAAAGACATAATAAATATGAGGGTTCACAGAACTCAAGTAGACCTTGCCTAGTGGGCACGAGAAACACCTTCACAAACCCAGCTGGAGGGTAAAACTCTCCATGCATCTGGAAGACAATAAGACTCAGTGAGTAAAATAACACAGCCCACTTTGAGCCAGGTGTAGGTGGCACTTGCCTTTAATCCCAGCACTCTGGAGGCAGAGGCAGGATCTCTGTGAGTTCAAGGCCAGCCTGGTCTACACAGTTCCAGGACAGTCAGGGCTACACAGAGAAAGCCTGTTTCAAAAAAACAAAAAACAAAACAAAACAAAAGACAGCCCACTTTAGAGACAAAGAGTTGAACTCAAAGGTGCACATAAAGCAATACTAGTCAACAGACTACTTCCGTTTCATCTACAGACTGTTGAGGCCTGACAGTAGCCTACTCCCTAACCAGAGGAGAGGATACCTACTTGGGCAAATGAGAGGAAGAAGAAAACCAGGTGTAGCCCGAGCTCTAAGCCAACCCACAAAGGGCTAGCCCAGATTCAGCGCTCATATCCTCCCTTACCTGAAGGATGTATCCTCGGACATAGTCCCGCAGGGTCCAGCCCAGGCCATGCAGTATGTGAAGCACTTCCTCCTGCTTTAGGACGCTGAAGAGCCGGTCCAGCAGGATCTTTAGCCGCACAGGCACGGCCTGTGTCCCGTAGAGCATGAGGCTGCTGATGTCAAACACCACATTGGACTGCACGATCTCCACTTGAGTGGGGTGGTACAGGTGCTGTGTGCTGAGCTTATCCAAGGCTATGGTCGTCCCACCGATGTCCCAGGTATGCGGTGGGGTAAGGAGACAGAAAGGACACAACATTAGAAACATTATTGGACATTATCCGAGCTTCATTTTGCCAGATAGCTCATAACTCTAGATATTTAAGCAAGAGCCCCTACTTCCTGTTTTGCCCCCCCCCCTTTTGATTTGGTATTTATTAATGAGAGACAACATCAGACAAAACATTTAACTTATAGGAAAAAAAGTCACTGAGGATTTTTTAATGACTGTGGCTTTTTCAAAAAAGATGACTAATTATTTCACAAATTAAACTCCAGCTCAGGTTATCACAGTGCCTTCTATTCCCCTACACAAAGACCGTAGTCCAAATTGATGCTATAGAAACAGGCTCTGCCACTATCACTCCTTCAAGTGAAGAGTCTCCTGTGACACTAGGTATGGTGGCACATACCTATAATATCAGTACAGGTGGAGGAATGTGTCCTAGGGCCAGCAGGGACTACTTAGTGAGACTGTCCTTTAAAACAGAAAAGGAGTCACTTCTGCTAACATTCCTTGTAATTCCTAAACAGTTTACAGGAGAGGAAGATGATTTTCTAAATCACAGAGTTAAAGGCCAAGCTCACACCTGGCAGGGTGAAGACTGTGTAACTGTCTCAGCGTTCAGGGTACTAATAAAGAGGAGTGAGCATTCAAGCCCAGCCTGGGTACAAAAAAAAAAAAAAAATCTCAACAAAAGCAACCACAACCACAACAAAGCCTAACTCAGAAAGAATAAGGAAGTGAATACCCATGCTGAGGGCTAAAAAAAAAAAAAAAATACAACTCAAAATAGCTAAGGAAGATTTTTGTAAAACTTTAGTTCTCTAAATTTCTCTCCAGTTTGCCTATGGGATAGTCTTGTCTTCACTAGGGTGATATCTGGAAGTTACTTAATTACTTTGTTGAAGGGTTCTTACAAGGTGTCAGATGAAAATAGAAACAAGTAACTACAACTGGAAGTTCCTGAGATCTCTGCTAATGGAGTTATCTTGTGGAGAGAGCTGAGGATGGCCATTCTCTGAGAAAATTTAGAATTTCACATTTCAGTAACTGTGCTTTCTCCTCAGCTCTACGAATGGCATCTCTCCCCTAAAGTTAAAACACTTAAAGTAAGATCCTGCATTTTATTTCCAATCTATACCTGAGTTACTGGGAATCCTACTGCTGAGATCATAAAGTGTGTGGCCCCAGCTTCTCCACTGTAAATGATAAAAGCAAAACATGTCACAGCCACAAGACTGAGAGATGCTACAAGATTCAAGAGATGGCCTGTGAAAGGCACCCATTAACTCCTCAAGAGGACACAAAAGGTGATGCAATTAACTGTCAGAATTATACACTAGAGAGTATATGCCCTAGAGAGTAAAAGTGCTAACACTGTAAGCCCGTGAGATGCTCATCTAACCTCATAAGTCAGGCAAATAGATATTAGACAGTGCTCTGCCTTAAGTCACAGCTATACCTGAGAATACCCAAGGTTCCTGAAGATTCTAGGCTACTGAATGGCCTGAGCCAAACACTTTCCCTCACAGAAGTATTGCCTACAGTCCAAATACAAGCTGAGCAATCCCAATTTAAACATACCAGCACTTCTGCATAATAATGGAGAGATTCAAAAGAGCATGCACACAGAGAGCTTTTTTCCCCTCTTTTTTTAAGTATTTCTAATGTATTTTTTAGGGCTCCTCCTCCACTCTCATTTCTTCCTGACTTGAAGCCACTAGAGAGTTCATGTACTCTTGATAAATTGCTTTCTTACATCCACAGTGTAAAGGCCCTTATCATTTACCCGCTGGCTTCATTCAACACATTTACTCCCAGGAATACTTTGTCAAAGAGTTCGGGTTTCCCCATACTTCATTTCTTGCAGCTGATTTGTCTGATCTCTCCTATTCTGGTGGTTAAGTCAACTTTGAATAAATAGCTTTAAAAATTAATTTAACGTTTGGGAAAGATAAGGGATTCACAAGCCTGCAGACTGAAGTCTTTTCTCACTCCACAGGGCATTTAGGCTGCAAACGGCAAGGGAGGAGTGCTGCTATCTTGTTCTTCTTCAAGTACAGCTTGCCTGTGCAGCCTTCTGATGAGTGGCCAATCTGCTTGGAGCCTAGCGTTGCACTTGGGGAAATCTGCTCCTCTTCCACTTCCCTTTCATCGACCCTCCTGAACTCCATGAAACACGCCTATGTTTGTGCTTGGACCACAACACATGAGAAATTGAAAGGATAACAGCAAGGACATGACACCAAATCCTGAATTTTATGCCTGGGTTTGGCATTTGGCAACTCTGCGAAATGAATGCAGACTTATGTTTAGATGTGTTCTGTCACCAAAAGGAAAGTGTTACCCCATCTTCCAAGTCATTAAGAGGCTAAGAAGTTGGTTTCAAACGAGGAAGAGACAGAATGAGAAGGGAGAGGGGCACAGATTTTCACATAACTGTAAAAGCACAAGTAAAGTATATAAGACAAAACCACTTCCTCCTAAATACTGTTTGTAAGCAGATGACAATGAGATGTTTGGCTATTTCCTGATTTTTTTTTTTTTTTTTTACATTTAATGTTTTTGTGGGTGTGCACATGTGCCATGGTGCTCATGTAATGGTCAGAGAACTTGTGGGGGTTTTCTTCTACCACATGGGCTCTGGAGATTGATCTTAGGTCATCATCAGGCTTGGGAGCAAGCACCTTTATCTACTGAGTCATCTCGTCAGTTTATGATCATTCTTCATTAATGTGTCATATGTAAAGAAGTAAGAATAGAAGGATAAAACAATATGAACAGCAGGGGTTGACAACAGGTTCTACAAGGACCTGGTACTTAGTAACAATCTTGGAAGCTACAACTTTTCTTTCACAATTACTTACTTAAGCATTAGAGCAGGGAAGGAGCTACACACCCATAAAGGTGAAGTGAATGTGTGTGTGCATGTGTCCCAGTAAAACTTTATTTACACAGATAGGTATAGGGCCAGCTTTAGACCCTAGTGCAGAAGAAGTTTGGCTAGTCAGTCAATAGGAGTAATGGCAAAGCCCAACTCGTCCACAATGAAAAGGTTCTCAAGAGTCTAGGAGGTTAACTACAGACAAGGGTGTGAAGAGTATAAGCATGGCTCACAGGTATCAGCCATAATTTCAGCCTGAACACAACATCAAAGATTACCTTTCTGTTAAGGTTCTACACTACACCAAAAAGCCTGCTTTATGGTTCCAATTCCTTGGGAATCACCCAGGTGTTTGTTCAGTGATTGTTTTGAGACAGTGATCAACTATGTAGCCCTAGTTGCCTTGGAACTCTTGTGTAGACCAAGCTGGCCTCCAACTCTCACATCTGCCTGATTCTGCCTCTTTAATTCTGATATATGTCATGTGCAACCACACACAGCTGACTCACCAAATTTTGACAACATGTGGAGAAATAAATATTAAGAAGCCAGTCTTTTGACATAAAATGTTCAAACCCAGAGCTGGACTCTGCTGAACTTTGGTATCTCCCAAACTGTGGAGGATTCAGGCCTAACTCCTGTATGGTTAGAAGGAGCATGAGTTAGGTCAATGAGGAAGAGCAAGTCTGTCCTAGTCCCAGACCACAACAATGGCGAAATGATGGACTGTAAGATCAAGTTCAGATCTTATTTACAACTAGTGGGAATTCTTTTTTTTTTTCTAAATTTGTAGTTAGCAAAGAAGCTAATAAACAGGAATCATATGAATGAATCCTAAAAAGATAATCTGAGAAAGACCACATACCAGTACTAATGATATGCTTGAGACTGTATCAGTTACGTGAGTCTAATATCAATCAATCAATCTCCCTCAATCTTGGTCCCTTCCACCCCCTCTCAAATTGAAACTAAAAATTAAGATACAGTCATAAATTTCATTTCCCATCCATATCAGAATTTCTGGAAACACTTACCATGGATTCAACTACCTTTGGGGAATTTCTCTGGGTAGATACATGTAACTTCAAATTACTGCCTGGTTCAACTAAAGGCATGCTTCCCAGTCCAAATAAAATTCATAATTTCTGCAATGACCAGAATGAAGACTATTCTAAAGAAGTTCACCTTTTATAAAATGCACAGAGTAATGTCTTTAACAGCATTTGTGAAGAAAAATAATCACGGGATGGACAAATAAGGGAAATGGCCCTGTAAGTACTTACTACAAGTCCTGTATCATTCTAGGGTTCGTAATCATTTCATTTCATTTTAAAATTAGAAAATACATCATGTTACAATGATCATACATCCTAATATCTCAGGCTAATTGGAGTTAGTTTACCAACCAAAAAAGGTAACTCAGTAACTTTACCCAGGAAAATTCTATTTCTATATGTACAGATAAACAGTTAGTAAGAAATGTGTAAGTCCTTATCATGTTAGACACCCCTAACTTCCAGCAATCTGGGCTTCCTGCCCATCACTCTGCTGAAGCAAGCATTTCAAAGGTCACCAACACCTGCCTTCTTGTGAAATCCAATAGATTTTTCATTCATTATTCTCCCTGATCTCTCCACAGCAGCTGACCTTATTGATCACAACTCCTCCTAAAATGCTGTCCTTCATTCATGCATACATTCACTAGCTCATCAGCACTTATTAACAGACCACTGAGAAGGGACCATATGTAGATGAAAAGTAATTTATGTTGTGGCCTCCACTTCAAAAGCAGACAGATGCAGAAGATGTAAATGTTGTAAGAGACTCTATAAAGGTTCTGTGGTACAGGGGAGAGAGCACAAATCTCTCAGGAAGATATGGTCTTCTAAGGGAGTTAGGACACTAGTCAGGGAACGATATAGGCACATGGAATCAAGGTAGAGGTTCTCAACCATGGCACCAGAACCACCCAGAAGGCTGTTAGATCACAGATAATGGGGCCACTTCCCCCAGGCTTTCTGATTCAGTGTAACCAAGACACTACATTTCTAGCAAGTTTTCACTTGATGCTGACATTGCTGTCCCTGACTCTACCACAACAAAGGGGAACTGAGAAACCTTAGAGGCAAAGGAGTATGGAGAATTCTAGTAAGTCAAATGAAAGGACTCTAGGGAGCTTGAATCGTAACAAGCAAGTCTATGCAGAGCTTTCAATTTTATTTTTTGTTAATAGGACAAAGAAAATGTTAATGTTCAACAAAATGGCCATTTTTAATCTTACATATGAAAATCTGACAAATGTGCAGCTGTTTAGCTAAAGAAGCAGTTGTTAGCTAACTTGGGAGACATGAAACATGGCTTCTGGAAATAACAGTAGGTAAAGAAGCTGAATGAACCTCAGTCACGGAGCTGCAAGCACAGCCTGGGAGGTGCAGAGGAACAGGTTAAGTCTGGGAACTCATGCCGGGAGATTCTTACATATGCCTCATCTACAGGGCACACAGAAAGTGTTCAATAATAAAGATGGACTCCAAACTCCCTGAGCATTCAGACTACCCTCTTATGATTCTCAATGCTTACTTATCCCTAGGAAGGGTCTTTAGAATACCAGAAAAGTCCCTTACACATATAAGTGACACCTACTGTCTAAATTCAATTTAATTACTTTCCTGGACCTTTATCATTCTCAACTGGAAAAATAATCTGTAGATACAAACTTCACATCATTTCTTTCAGAAACTAGGTTTACTACTTAATAAGGTAATGATCACCTATGCAATCAAAGAACATAAAATATTTATTTCACAATCACTGGTTTCTATAGTTACACAATACACCTACCACACCGTATAAACACACCCCAAACTGACTTCAATTATCATTATTCAGAACTTTCTTATGAAATTTAGAATATTTTCTACTAGACAAGAGACTTACTCACAGACTGTAGTTAGTCTGTCAGTAAAACAACATGAAAATAACTAATAAACAAAATGTTAATTGTTATAAGGATGCATTTTCTTTTGTTATAAACACATGAACAGTTGTGAGCATCATATATCTAGAAAAGCTAATAAATGCTTATACATATGACAGCTGTTTCAACAGTTATATCTCTAACAATGGGAAATAGCACAGAAACAGCAGTTACCTTTCCTCTTAAAGGCACTACCCATGGAAAATCTGTAAAGAAACAACCTACAGTTTTCTCTGTTTCCCCAACAGGCAATCTTGCACTGCTTAATAAATCATTAACATTCATATATTTATCATTTTGATTTTTATCAACATTGATAAGTAAAATTTAAAAAAATAAGATTTTCCATTTATAGATCCTTTTTCTTAATTTTACTGTAGACGCTAATAAATATGTTGAATGATAAAGGTCTTGCAATGAACCTTTATGGTAATACTATCTGGAGAAAGGCTGCTGGAAACAAAGGTTAAGGTTTAGAAAGTGTAGCCCTAAAGCAATGATTTAGAGTACAAAAGGTAACTACTGTTCTCCAGATTAAGGAGAGAGTCCCTAAACTCAGACACCAAGGGCCACAACCCCAACTACACCACCAGCTGCTTGACAACAGCAGCAAGTCACCTGACATGTGAAGATGTTAGGATAGCTCTTAGTCTCAAAATTCTTTCAGGTATGGCACTCCACTGACTTCAAGAGTGATACCTTAACTCCAAGGGAGTGGAAAGCATAGAAACAAGATGAAGCCAAGAAGCTGGGTGGGATTATGCTTCTGGTGAAGATGAAGCAGGACTACAGATGATTGTGACCTTCTCATCTGCAGAGGAAATCTACTGAGAGACAAAGAAAGCATTGGCTTTCCAGAGAAGCAGCCTTTCCTGCTTCCCTTGTGTGTTAATCTGCCCTAGGGATCTAGGCACTCTCACATGATCCTGTAACTTCAACTCCACATTCTCAACTCTAAACACAAAATTGACCTGTATTGCTCAGAGAGAGAGGACTAAGAAACTTGGCCAAAATGGTTCAAATCCAATTTACTTCATTGTGCTATTTTTCTCATAGGAACTCTCTTTGTAAAATGATGTAAATTTAAGAAAAAGGAAAATTATATAAAACCATCTATCATCCCATTAAACAACGCAAGGACTATGCACGTATTGATATGTCGATGAGTGACTTTACATGGCTGAGATGATACCTGCAGATACCAGATTCTGTTCTGTTGAACTGTTTTTCTCTCAATATTATCTAGCAAGAACATTCCAAACCAACTCTAATTAGTTCTTGCTCTCCTACCTAATCAGTCACTGATTAGTCCCATTGCAGTTGGTCATGAGTCAACTCCTTCTTTTTGATCTAACTTCTACCACTTGAGAACAGGTGTGTAGACCCTCATGCCCTCCTTACTGTAATGCTTCTTCACTAGGTTTGGGTCTCTCTCCTACCTGACTAGTACAAGACTAAGCCAGTTTCCTAAAATGTACTTGGCCTGTCTCTCAAAGGTTTCTATTATGCTCCCTAGTATTTTCACATAGCTCATCCCTCCAATACACGCTCTTGCACACACACACACACACACACACACACACACACACGCACACGCACACACACACACACACACACACACACACACACACACACATCATGCACATGTGTACACCAAACATGGTCACATGACCATGAACAGGGTTGTTTTACTTCCCAGAATAGTAATTCTCTGACATGAACCCTCTATTCCAACCAAAGTAAGTTAGTTACCCGCTGATTTCCCAGCACTCTAATATTCGGTCATTCATTCAGTGGGCATTTCCAGGCCCTGTACTGTTTTGAGTCAAAACAGAGATGATTCAGGCCCACTTGTGGTTAATAAAGGATGGCAAAAACATTTCAAAAAATATAAACAAAACAAAACAACAAAACCCCAGCCAAGCATGGTGGTACTCCTTTAATCCTAGCACTCAGGAGGTTGAGGCAGGTAAATCTCCAAGTTTGAAGCCAGCTTGGTCTACAGAGTGAGTTCCAGGAAAGTTAGGGCTACACAGAGAAATCTGTCTTGACCACTCCCTCCCCCCCAAAATACCAACAAGCACAAAATTGCAAACACATATTCATCACTCAAACATAATTTACAGAGGGAGTGTGGGGGGCCAAGGAGAACCACTTCAGCTAGGGCATGATGAGAAAAAAAAAGAATCAAAGGAGAAGCTGCAGACACAGCAAGGTTCGATCTGCACAGCTTCATTTTTCCGAATTTTAACATCAAGGCGGCTCCGAGGTACCTTTCTCCTTTCCCATGAACTCTTTTTTTTTGAGCTTTCCTTGTGGTTCTGTTTTCTTTTTCCACAAAGGCGGGAAAAACCCCCACATCTAGCAAAATACCTCAACAGAGTCGGCACTTCTATGCCAGCTGTGCATGTGGCTAGCTACATGCTGAATCAGCTGAGGTCACAAGAGCATGGTGTGAGGTAGTGACGGCTAGGACATAAACCACTGTGGGGTTTAGCTCTCATACTGTCGAATGGATGAAGGGCTGGATATGGGGAAGTCCAGGTACACTCCTAACAACAAACTGGTCAAGGCGGTGAGTCCACCTTCTCAGGGGCTTGCCCAGGCCCCCTTCTCAACCCTCTCCCCTACACTTCAGGCCTCCAGGAACAATGAGCTTACCGAATGACTGCAATTTAAAGGGCAAGGTTGGGGTGCTATCTTGACAGGAATTCTAAGATTTACTTATTCCTTTTCCTAAGGCTTCCAACATTTTCTAGATAGGGAAAAAGCAAGATGGAAGTCTGGTATGCAAAAAACGACAACAAAGTGAACAGATTGGGTCATAATGTCTATCCATTATGAAAATCATCCACAGATGATCACTAGATTTGTGACCAATGTGCTAGGTATTTAGTCTCCACTGTGTAGAAGAAAGGAGATGCAAGAAAGGTTCAAAGAGCTGTAAGAACAGCATCCACTAAGAGAAAAGTATTTGATCTTACAAAAGGCTGGGCAGAAAAAATCTAAAGGGAACAGAAAACTTGCCCTATTTCTGTGTGGAAGGGTAGGGTGCTAGGGTGCTAGGGGTTGAACCCAGGGTATCCTGTGTTTGGTAATCCTCTAACCATTGACTTATACCCATCCTCCACCACCCCTCTCTTAACTTCCTTTTCATATGTAGAATTTCATCTGGAAAAAGCAGAACTACACAGTAAAAATTCCAGTTAGAAACACACACACACACACACACACACACACACACACACACACACACACACACACTCATACATGCATGCATGTGCCTCTCAAACTATTAATCAAGTTGCTGAGGGATTATGACTTACCTAGATTTCCTTAAAGTGACAGAAACAGAACCTCAAATTTACAATTAAACAAAGCAAAAATTGAGGCCGGCTTATAATTTCAATACTTTCAGAGGATCTATAGTTTTCCAAAGTGATAGCTAAACAATAAAACTAAAAAATGCAAGAGACATGCATATATAGGAAAAGAACATTCAAATGACGTGAAGAACAGAATTGCAACCAAGACAACAGGTAGAATTTTTGTGGCTCATTAAAGAAATGGAAATTAAATGAATGTAAAGTGTGACATAGAATATGTAGTAAATATATAATATACACTTTTGACTATATTGCTAATCTAACCAAAGTAATACCCATTATAAAATACATTTTTAAGTAAATACACACTAAGGTGAGTTGTCTATCTAAAGAAATAATAGTAATAATAATAATATAATAATAATAATAATAATAATAATAATAATAATAGTGTATAACTATTTTCATTGCAATTTTCAATAACAGGAATCACTCCAGAACTTTCAAATAAATTAAAATAAATGTAAACCTATAATTCTGAAGACTCCACTTTCAAAATTTCTGTGAAGGTCATAGAAATAACACATTCAGATACTTTTTTTTAACTTAATGTAGGAGTACAAAAGTGCTTTTCACTGATCTTAGAAAACTGGCTCTCAGTGGTAGATCATAGCTCTTAGTTTTCCACAACTTCTTAAAAACATGATTTTCTTTAAAAGTCAAATTCAAGTGACTCTGGTGATTTGTACAGGAATATGCTAATTACAGGCATATGTCCAGAAGCTTCCATCTAACAGTTGTTCAGGCACAGTGGTGTGGAGCTTACAGCCATTATTTTTATTCGCTGAAATAAGGAGTGTGAAAGTGAAATTATTATTAAAAACCACCCACTCCACAGTACAAAACAATTAGAAATTAATATGAAAAGTATGGAAAAGAAAATTTGTTATTTCACTAACTTTAGTATTGCCTTGGATATTTGAGTGTTTTTAAATGTCAGTTTGAAACAACTTTATAAGTTACATAAAACTCACTCTTTTAACATTGGGAGCATGCCAAGTGAGCTTTAAATTACAAAGCTGGCTAGAGAAATTCACATCTCTTCTCAACCACCTTTAGGACTCTATACTACAGGAGCGTCCAGTAGTCAGTCTTTAGGACAAATGGACCCAGGCATACTATGCTACTGTCTAATAGATTAACATTTACTACATGTCCTTGAGTAAATTTTTAATAGAGTTCTTTCCATGATTGTTGTTACAGTTCTAAAATCAAGTTTTTACTGACAGTATTTTGTTGATGCAGTTTCCAGGGTCAGAATTTAAGGTTTTGATTACTCATAAATAGAGTATCTTTACTAATTCTGCCTCAAATGTCTCAGCTGTACCTTCTGAATTTATGGGGGTGACTGGTTCTTCATTCCTGCTAATATGGCCAATAATGTCCTCTTATGCCACATTTTATCATACGCACACTAGACCCAATATAACGATATGTCATTTCAATGGAGCTAGCCCATGAACTTCCACAGGTTTAATGGGATTTTGCGTATTTAGAATTTCCTCATAAAAGGGCCCTTTGGAATCATTATAACATCAATCCTTTGCCATTATAAGACTCAGTTCTCACACTAGAAAAGACCATCAGGGCTCAAGGCAAAGACTTAACCTTCTCATAGACTCTAAGCCTGATCCTAATAAAAGCTTTCCCACTAAGGGACAACATTAATAAAGAGCAATGATGGCATATTAAAAAACTTTTTAGTGAATCAGGAGATCATGGAGTCAGAAATGATTGTGATTAAGAGAAAATTCCTTATGACTTGAATAATATTTAGATCTGCAGATTTTATTCACTACTTTTGGGATAAAAAATTATGTAATTGGGAGCAAATTAGGTACATTTTACAATAACTCATGTTCTACTTAAGTCACAACTCTCTCTGTGTTCCTGTCAAAGTTGAATTAATTTAGGTGAGTTAATGAGAGGAGATAGGAGGCTTCTATGTAGAAATTACTTTTGGGGGAGAGAAGAAAAAAAAAAGATAGGTAGTTGGAAAAAGCCTATCTCCTAGCCTGGTAATGAAAACTTCAGCCCAGATGTACAGACGTTTTGATTCCTTTCTTAAAAAGACAGTGTTGGTAGCTTTTGATTCAAAAGTCTACCAAGACTCCACAAACCCTGATGACATGCACCACCTATGGAAGACACGTGAATGACCACTTTTATTGGATGAGGGATAGTCTATCAATACTCTCACACTCTGTTATAAATAAGGCTCTACACTGTAGGGAGGAAGACAGGGCAAAAGTAGATCTCGTAAGCCCCATCAGCCACTGTGTTTAATCAGCTTCAGTTGGCACGCAGCTCTCAGAACGTGGGAACAGATAGTCAGAAACACCCACAATTAGTCAAGGGGAGAATGTGAGCTGCACTTGAGACCATGCAGCTAATATTTCAAACTGATTGGCACTTCTCCCCTGTGGCCTTACGCATAATAAAGTCCTCAGAACTGATGTTGGAAGTCATTAATGTCTGACTGCAGCACCCATAAAAGCAGACTGTCAACATGTGGATGTTCAGAAGCTCACACTCCTGGCAGACAGGTGCAATGGGCTGCTTCTCCTTGTTCCCCTCATTCCTCTACCCCCCATGGCCCAAGTCTAGGGGCACATATTTGCTCCTATGTGGCAACTTTCTGAGAAGGCGGTAAAGAGAAAAGGGGAAAATGAATCTATAGACTTGACAGTAGCTGTAGGAAGAGTTTTGGTAATTACATTTCCTTGCTGAAACCAGGTTTACAGGTTTATTACTACTGCTATGGTTCTATCCAAATGCTGAGATGCCAAGACTAGCCTAAAGTTGGCAACAACGTAACCCCTATTTCATTCAATTTTTGTATCAATGATGTAAATATATGTTGGCCATAAAAGATAACCCATTAAAATATAACATGAAATTTTTAAATTTGCTTCTTGAGTGAGTTGCGTGCCTTTTTATTAAAAACAAAGAAATGAATTCTTATATAAACAAAACATCAGCTTTATAGACTTATTTTTCCTTGAAGGAGCATATATCTACAGAACGTGTTCATGAAAGAAACACCTAAATGCAGCACATGCTTTAAACTCTATCAGATACATTAAGGAAACATTTCAAGATTGAGGGAGAGTATTGACATCATAAGCCAGTGTCTAGTAGCAAATACCTAAAAGAAATCACTAGACTCTGACTTCTTCATCTTTTTAAACGAATGTGTCACCTTTGTGTCATCAGGGTTTTTTTTTTTTCCTTCTCTCCCAGTAAGTCAGTCTGAAATCTCATTCTACATCCATAATCAATCTTTTAGTTTTCTTCTGCTACATGGAATCCCTTAAAACTCTTGGCTACCACAGGCACTTCTGACAGTGATGTTTGTTTTCTTCTGGATTGCTGGATTTGCATGATGCATATATCAAGTATCAAACTGCTTTGCATTGATGACTGGTGGGATCAAAGACCTGATATAATGATTTACTCATTAAAAAAAAAAAAAAAAAAAAAGGCTGAGAAGAAGTCTCAGGGCTTAGCAAAAAATCTAAACTAACCAAGTATTAAATGCATGACAAAAAAAAATGCCAACAGCCAGAACAATGTCTCTTGATGTTTCATAAACACAACCGACATACAATTGACCAGACAGGAATGGCACCTGCCACCCTCCAAATCTTCCAGGGTCAAGCAATGGCAAAATAAAACTACTTTCTACACACCATGGCTTCCGCTTTTAGAAAACAAGTTTGGGAGAATAAGGAAAACAAAGAAACAGAAGAGATATCTGTTCCTGCTTTTGGGTTCTGTTTACTAATCTGATCATGATAATGACTCTAATTTCTAATTAGAAAAGTTCTATTAATCAGTACCAACAGACACAATAAAAAAAATCAATGCAAATTGTGAAGTGTAGTATTTGTTATTTCCTTTAGATATGACTGTGTTTAAAAACTCAGTAATAGAAAACACTTGCCAAATTCATTTAGTCTCTGACTGAGGCACACATATGTGATCTTCTAATTTACAGCTTGTGTGTACAGATGTTCACACTTAGTAAAAGGGCTTCTTAATAGCTTTTTTTAATTAAAAGTGTGTTGATAATAGGTGTTTTAAACATATCCAAACAACACAGCTGAACTGACAAATGCCTGTCTTCATGCCCGACCATGTCTCATATTGTGGCAAGATTTTATGAGACAGGGAAGATTCTAGGATTGAGTCGCATGTATGTAGAATAAACGCTACCCCCAAAAGCTTCCCTATCAAATCTTTCATTATTATTTTTTTCTCTATGATCTTTTTCCAAGTAGAAAACGTTAGAGTGCTACTGAGTTTATGTAGCCAAAAGCAGAACCATACAGTCACTGCTTACTGCCTGCATTCCCTCTGTAAAACTTTGAACCCCATCCAGCTTGACACACTGCCTCTTCAGTTAATAACTATCAAGTTTCCCCTCGTCTCCTGTCTACTTTTCTGGGAGGCAATTGCGCACTCAGCACCCCGAGATAATAACACACATCTATAAGATAAAAGCAGTGGCATTAATGTAATTGTCTGCCTCTCTCTCTTTAGCCTAATCTTTTTTTTCCTTCAGTTTTGACTGCCTGTATGACACCTGTTTTTGTCTCCTCTGATCCTACGACAGGTTTTCCGCTGACAAGGTTTTTGCCTGACAGAGATTCTGCAGACAAGAACATAATAAAATATGAAGAACTGCTTGTCAGAGTTGCTGCCAATGCTCACATGAAATAGAGAGAAAAAAGACCTTTTTTTTTTTTCAGGGGCCCTGTGATGGTCGCATTTGGCATGTCAGAAAAAGGATCTCCCTAGCCAAGCTCTCCAAGCCAAACAGGTGTTTTCTTTTATGTTAGAAGTTGATTTGTTTTTTAATTTTTACTGATAGTGGAAAGCATGATCAGCCAAGGGGGAGGCAGGAATCCGTTACTCTCATAGTATTGCAGGAAAAAGCGCTTGAAAGAACTATCAGCTAAAACAAAGTTATTTGACACCAGACTGTATCTTCTAAAGAAAACAAAACTTCCAACATCTGTTCATGATCCAACAAAGTTAATGTCTTTAAATGTATTTCCTAGGTAGTGGGCTATAAAACCTTCTATATACCTCTCACTTACTTTGTTGTCTAAAGACTTGGAGAAAAATTAAAGCTAAAACAGAGTAAAAACTCAAGAGGAATGAAGAAATGGGAATTAAGACAAGGAACCAGCAGCAAGGGACTTCTGGGAAAGAAACAGACAATTAGGGATCAGAGACTTACAGAACAAAATAAATTTCCATAAACCTTTGTCTTTCCTAACCCAGAAGCATCTCAAGAATGAGGTCTCCTCTCCAGGGCTCCCTGGCTCAGTAGGAGGATGGCATCACAAACTAGCACCCTCCTGTGAGAGGACACACAAGAGCACTCACTCACTCTGTGAGTGCAGGGCAGGGAATGGTGGGAGCAGGGAATGGCTCCTCATGCATGAACAGGGCACCATGGGCAAGACTGCACATGTTCAGTACCATGGAGATGCTGAAATGGGAAGCCCTGCGCAGAGTTCACAGTGACCAAGAGACTACTAGCGCCTTTAACCGAGGCTTCCATATTTTCACAGCAGTTCTAACTACTCTGCTACCAATCCATTTCACCTAAGATTAAGCTTTCTAAGTTTATGTTATGCACAGCCAGCCTCCAATAGCATGGTGACAGGTACAGGGTTCAACAATTTGAGGCGGGGTGGGGGAGCAGGGTTTTATGTATCCTGGGCTGGCCTTGAACTATGAATCAAAGGATAACCTTGAACATCTGATCCTCTCCCCTCTGAGTGCTAAGATTGCAGACATGCCCTGTATATCAGAGATGGTAATATGTAGACAATATAAGAATACTTCTTACGGACAATTTTATAACCTTTTTTTTTTTTTAAAGATAGTACCTCCAAAATCTGGTTTATACTTATACTTACTGCACATCTCAGTTTGAACTCGCCACATTTCAAGTGCTCAAAACAAGAGTTCTTATTGGGCAGCCAGGTCTAGCACTGACTTCACACTTGTTGGCCAAAAGAATCTAAGGCCCAGGCGAACTGCCATTTCGATTGAATGGGTTTGTAACCCCATGCCTAGTGTCACCGACTGGCCATCAACAAGTTGAGAACCCCAGCAGGTCAATGTGGGACTTCCATTGCTACTGGAGAGCCACACAAAGGAGACCGCAATTATCTCTACTGGACCTCTTAATGACACTCCTTGTCATCTACTCAGCTCTCGCAGTTACTCAGTTCCTAACACATAGCAATGTGTGTATAGGCCCACAACAGATTGACTAGGGAAGATCTGAAGGGTGCAAACACTTAGCAAAAAATGGGATGCAGAAACGCTATTTCAGGACTCTCAGGTCAGAGTTCTCTGTGATAGTATTCTTATCACAGTTCCATAAAGGAATGGGGGAGGCTGGAGGAAGCCATCTCTTACGATACAACAGGGAGAAAGATTGGTGAGGAGCATCATGACAGCATGCTTGTGCATGAGTCCTTACAACCAGGTGAAGATACTAGTTTATCTGAATAGTGCATCCGCTAAAAGGAGAGGAGCGGAGGGTGTTTCATTTATCGCCACTTCAATTTGTGTTCCGCTTAACCTGGTGAACTCTAGTTAATTAAGATGTTCCTATAAACAATTAAGCTTCCTGTAGGATCGTTAGCAAGATATAAAAATTTATGATGTAATAAAATGCAATAAAATGATAAAGTAGTGATGGATAAAATACCCACCAAAGTATTCACATGCAAAAGGATAGGTGAGAAAATAAGAAAAAGCAGCTTTTACACAGTTGAACCTGTAACTACTCCAGGTTTTTGCTTTTGTTTTCCCAACAAGTACATATGCACTACAGTTCCTTTTAACTGGTCCTGGGCTATGGCTGTCTCTCCTTCTGTTCAGATAGAGCTCACATGACATGACAGGGCATGGAGCACACACGCTTGCCCTAGAGGTGCTGGAGGAAATGATTGCCCCTAAAGAGCTCTGGGCCCAACAGCCAAGATAACAAACACAGAACTCAATACTGAAGAAAACTTTCTACACTGCACTTCAAGAAACTCTTGCCTTTGTCTCTGAGATAGGATCTCATACACCCCAGGCTGGCCTCAAGCTTACCATGCAGCTGAGAATGATCATGAACTTCTGATTCTCCTGCTTCTACCTCCCAAGTGCTACAACTCTTAGATAGTCTCATAAATGTTAATGTTTAGAATTACTTTATTGACTTCATAATAGGATTTACAGGTACAATTCCTGTGCCAGAACTTTAGGGTAACTCCCATCTCATTTTATCTTCCTTCAAACCACTGTGATACTTAGGCACATTCCTGTTATTATGTGAATTTGCACATAAAAGAACTGAAACACAGGAAAGACACTAGTCTGCCTACAGCTATCTTTTAACTAGTCAACTCTGATACATCATATCGGTTGTTTGGACTTAGTAATTGTAACAACTAACACTTTACCAGGCTTTTACTATGTACAAATCCTATGGATGATTTCATTTAATCTTAAAAGAACCTTGTGTTGGAGTTTTCATTATTTATATTTCACAGAACAATGAGAAAAACCAAATTCCATAACCTGGAAAAGGTTCTGCCAGCCAGTGCTAGAGCAAGCAGCGGGCCGCTCCCTCCACAGCTGTCCCTTTAACTCACTTTCCAGCCTTCCCCTTCAACTGATAGAGTGCTTTGTCATGAGCTGAGAGTCTGTGTACTTCAATTTCACCCTGGGAACCCGACCAGTAAACCAGCACCCACTGCACCTTGGACACTAGATCTTGCAACACTCATACTACACTGCATTACCAAAATATCTGAGAAGCTAGCAGGCCCGGGGCCCAGGACTTTGAAAAAGAGGTACTGTCTGAGCTATGCTCCAAGAAAATGTAAGGAGTTCAAGGCACCGTCTGAAAGGTGAGTTCCCAGGCTGAGAAAGCCATGGGAACGAGCAGCTGAGGGGCTCAATTGGAGACTAGTGAGTGCCCTTCATCAAGCACAAGCCTTTGCATCAGGATGTCCTCCTCCCTGTAGGGCTTATCAGCTCTGATCAGGGAGGAGAGGAGGCAGGCAGAAGAGGGCACTCTGCCCTCAGGTCAAGCAACAGGCTTCTGTGCCAGGCAGGAAATGTCCTTGTTTTTATTCTCTGAAGTGAAGTAAGTGAAGAAATGTTCAAGGACTTTCTTCATGGAGAGACCAGGACCCTCAACAGAGCGCAGGGGCGGCAACAGCTGGTTTCGCTAACCAAAGAATTTTGCAGGTTCTAGTACAGTTTCTAGAAGAATCAGGCCTAGCGGAAAGACAAATTCTGCTAAGCAGACACTGTGGCTAGCACATCACAGAAAGAAGCCACCTTTAAGGGGGTGCACGCAGCGTCTCCACCCCTGTGCTTCTGACTGGAGCCCAACTTCCTGCCTCCGGTCAAGGAGCACCCAAATGAGTACTTTGCTGTACAGCTCACCAGACTCTGAAATCCTGCTAAAAATGTTCTTCCAAAGCAACACTTGTTGATAGATCATCTCTAGGCCAATTAAAGTGAGGCCAGAGCTCTGCAGTAGGTCAGTATGTGAACACATTATCTTCCTTTAAGAAAGAAAAGGTCAGGGTGCTTCCCCCCAGATTCTTAATTATACTGATAATTCTATAAATTCTTCTATAGGCACTACTACCAAGCCTCTTGGAATGAACAGAAGAACATAGAAATGTCGTGTTTTATTGCTTAGGATAGAGGACTGTCTAATGTGAAAGGAGAACATTCCAGAGAGAAAACTGGATGGGAAGGAACTCTTAGTGCTACATGGCAGAAAGACTGTCTCAGAGACACGAGATCCTGATTGAGACAAACTTGTTTCATAGATGTTTAGACAATTCATAAGCTTAACACAGACTGGGACAAATAGTAAAGACGTGTGACCTCTCATATGATAAGAAACAAAGCACTGGTTTTGATCTGCCCCGCTCAAGTATTTATAAGGTACCACGTCTCTAATAAATTTGAGGAATTTGTAAACAGAATTCCAAGGGCTCATGATTCTAAATGTAGGACTAATATAACCAAGAGTTTTGATTACAAGATGCCCTGGATCCTGGGTTAGAATTTCATTTTACAAACTGGGTCTTATAATAGCAACTCAATTGAAGCTTATACATTTAGTAAATAAAAATACAGAATATCCAGCTATGTCTGTGTGATGAACACTTACATTAAAAAAAAATCACTACAAGTTCATTATACTTTCCACTTGAGGGAGGGTCCCTAGTCTGATAAGATACATTAAGTAAAAGCTGAGAACTCAAATTTAATGATATTGTTAAGAAAAATCACACTTCATAAATTATACAAAGAAAGGGTTGAAACTGGGGCTGGAGAAATAGCTCAGCAGTTAATAATACATACTACTCTTGCAGAGGACCTGAGTTTTGTTCTCAGCACCTACACAGGAAGGCTCATGACTGCCTGTAACTCCAGCTTCAGATGATCCAAGGCTCTCCTTTGGCCTCTTGCAGGCACCTGAACTTATATTCTCCCACTCCAAGTGCAAGTGTGTATATGTGTACATGCACACATACAATCTTTTCAAGTTAATCTTTAAAAGAAATGCTTAAAATAAATGAATTATATGAAGAATAAGTCTTACAGTATATTAAATCATAAAGTAAGATGGCATATGACTCTCAATTAACTTTATTTTCCTCAGCATTTCATGTGTCATACAACCAAAGGTCACATGGTAGACTACTTTATCTGTATGTTTAATAACCAGTCGGTGATAGATGGTCTAGATGATGCAAGCCTGCTCAGTTCACGGTAAAACAAAACAAAACAAAACAAAACAAAACACCAAAGGGTTTAGATAAAATATGGGTAGGAAAGAAGCAGGTTTGATGAAGCAATAAGGTAACAATGCAGGATGCTATTTTCCCTAAATAATTGCAAGTAATAAAAGGAAATCATGCTAATAGAATATAATAAAGAAGTGCTCCCAAGAATTCCAATGCAACAACATTCTTACAGGGAGGCACCAGCCAAAAGAAATAATACTCATCCTAATGAAGATCACCTGGAAGTGAATGAAAAATTTTTGCCCTCACTCAGCTTGGTGGAAGAGTATTTCCTTTTCCCGATGCTAAGTAGTCTACATGGAAAATAATTTGTACTCAGTACGCTGCTGTGAAATTCACTAAGTTGAGTATTATACTGTTTACTGATCAATTCTGTTCTTCCAAATGTCCTCTAACATATCTGTCACTCTCAGGAGCAGCAGAACTGATTAAGAGAGGAGGGAAGGTAAAATGGAGACAATCTGAACAAATGAGCTTCATCAGAAGTGAGAAGTATTGCTAGTTTAGTAAAGGGAAAAAATTAAATAGATTAGATTCCTAAAAATCAGGCTATATTTTTATCAGCTATGAAACTAATGTATATACCATTGTATAAAAACAATTTCTCAATAGTCTTGGCTTATAATTAAATATTTCCTAAAAACCATTTAGAATTTTGGCTTATTTTCACTTTTGCTACTTTATTTATACTCTGATTTTAAAGGTTTAGAAATAATGTCTTCATCTGGACTGTGGACACTAAAATTAATTTACAAATAATAAACAATAAATGGCTCTGCCACTTTCACAAGGGCAACAGTTCCTGTTGGCAACATGTCTCCTGACAGCCAGTTCAGAGAGAGGATGGAGAAGACAGTCCCTCATCCACCTTCACTCAGCACAAAGAACATTCTAGTAATACTGGCTAATTTTGAAGGTTATGCCAAATCTTTGACTGGAGACTCAAGTCTGCAGGTCTAGTGTTGGAAGAAAGAGTCAAAATACAAACTGAATGTCTATCAATAAAACTGTATCACAAGGGGCTGTGAATGCTCATGTCCTTATATTTTATTTGTATCCTTACACCAGCAGGGTTGGCCTTGTAGGAAAGCTCCACTTCCTAAACTCTGAGGGTCAATGGGGAGAAGGTTTGTGGAGACAGCACAAGGTAAATGGGAAAAACAGGAGTAAAGAAAATTAGCTGGCAGGATGCCACAGTCCTTCATAAGGACTCTGAATAGAAACATGACAGAATTAGAAGCCCTGAGCTTGTCGGCTAAATTGTTGCATACATCAGGTAGCTATCCTATACCAAGAAAACAAGTTTGTATTTTAAAAAGTTAAATTTAACAAACCTCACTTTTGATTAGCAAAAGAGCTAACTAACATTTGTCATAAATGGGGAAAATAGGAAATCATTTATTAACTTTTACTCAGTAGGAAATTGTACTGGCATCCAATCACTGTTCTCAGTGCCCCTACCCAGACTCATTAGAGCTAAAGATTTCAAGCAAGTAATTTGTAAAGAGCAATGCTGCCCCCTAAGTTATTTCAACACCCAGATTTTGTAAGAGGCCGAATTAATCTCTCTTCAAATATTTAAAAACATCTCTCCAAGGTTTCTTGAAGGCACTTAATGTCTTCAATTCCAGTAAGCTTAGGAAGCAGTTAGTAAGACTATGGAGTGTGCATATACATAACATGCACATACGTGTGTGAGTCTGTATATTTGCACATGGGAGCATGTACATCTTATACAATGACACATGAAACCCAGCACTTTAGAACAAATTAATAACAACAGAGATGTAAGAAGACACTTATTCAAAAGAGATCAAAAATTTTCTGTTTCTAAAATAAAGACTGTGTGAATCAGGAACTTGGTTATTTGTAAGCAGCAAGCATTCCTGTTTGCGTGTGCATGCATGTGTGTTTTAAATGCCACAGTAACAAGCAGAACACAACAAATGCTACCACAAGACAGTTCTGTGTGCTAGCACAGTGTCTTTTCTGTCCCACACATTTTTGGAGAGAAATCACACACTACAAAGGCCAAGCTACTTCCTCCTTGTTCCACACAGAGGACGCTGTATGGGTAAGGTGGCCAGAAAGACTGCCATGTCTCACCTGAGCAGAAATAATTGGAGACATGATTTCAGGGTTTCTGTGCAGGGGGAGGGAATGAAGCAATTAGTGGAAATGCTAGGGGCAAAATGAGTGGGTGCTCTCATCCCACTGCCAACTCAAAGGCCGGGAGCCAACCCTCACTGTCATACTTGCCCTAATGAAGGGGGTAGGGAGGCTCTGCAAACCCCTGTGTATGTATATATTTCAAGTTATGTACAGATATGTCCATACTATGAGGTAGAAGAAAGGTCAAGATGATAATTGTGAGGGAAACAACTTGAACTAATTTTACTTAGATCTGAGAAACCCCAAAATGAATATCTTAGCAAAAAGCATTTGTAAGAATACAGTGGGGGAAAGCAGAGTTTACTGTAATAGAAACATCTTATTCAAGATGGTAAAAACTCAAACATCCTTCAGAAAGCTTCCAAAAAAAAAAAAAAAAAAATACCTCACTGGCCAGGACTAAAACATGTTTTTCAGGAAGGAATAAAAACAGCATTTGTGTTTTACTACCCAACTAATGTAATACGCACATGGAAGTGGATCTATAAGAGAAATTCTAGTGACACAGTCAACTGCTAGTCTCACGAGACTCCCACAGGAGCTAGATGACGCTAATACAAGCAGGCTCTAGATGGAAAAGAAAAGCCCTTTGTTTCATTATTAACCCCTCTTTACTGCTCAACTTCTGTCCAATATGTATTTTTCACATAGAATATTTATTAAAGCCTTCATTTTATCATTAGTTTTCCACTGTAAGATTATAAAGCATCACTTGACAGGAGAACCCAGGACTTTACAAATGCTTAAACACACACTCTACCACTGAGCTATACCTCCAGCGCTAAAACACTCCCATTAGTATCATAATTTACAATAAGAAAACTGAGGGGTATGTTAAGTAAGTAACACCCCATTAAAGGAGAGAGCCATGATTTCTTTTTTTTTTTCCTTTGAAGAGTCTACATCACTCTGCCTTCAATGACCTCATGTGATAGGTAAGGAGCATAAAGTCTCTAATTATTTTCTAGCAAAACCAATACCACCAGCTAGGCACAGGGGTGCAAGCCTATCCAAGCACACCAATACTCTCAGTGAGGCACAGCAGTGCATGTTTATATGCCCAGACCACCTAACACTGGAGTAAGAGGATCATGAGCACGTGAGTGCATGCTTGCATGCATGCACAAGACACACACACACACACACACAATTTCCTCCAGGAAATAAAAAAGGATGTCTGAAAAGTGTCATAAGCAGAATTGTGCTTCCCCAAAATTAATATACTTGAAGCAACATCTTGGAATCTTGGAATGTGGCTATATTTGGATATGTAGCCTTAACTAAGATGAGGCCCTTGGGGTGGCCCTCTGAAAGTCTGACTGGTGCCCTTGTAAGAAGCCGAGGCTCAGAAGCACCAGAAGACACCAATGGTAAACACAGAGGCAAAGACCATGCTAGGTAAGCCATCTGATGACTAAAAATCCCTCAGAATAAAACTAACTCTGCTAACAACTTGACTTCCAGGATCTACCTTCCAGAGTGACAAGAACATAAATGTCTGTTGTTTAAGACACCCAGTCACCTCAGAATAATCTGTGTCCACATTTCCTCCACTGACCTTATCATCCTTAATGGTTTGGGGGTAGAGGCCCTAGGAAACTAGTACAGGAAAACCAGAAGTCTTTTAGCAGCATTGCCCCGTCAACCACCCCAGCCGCAGTTCATCTGCCTACCATCAGGCTAAGTGTCAATGAAGCCAGGAAGGGTTCTAGCTCCAAAGGACTGGTTACTGGGTTATGGCTGTGTCACCAAGCACACCTCTTCCAACTTCTTTCCCTTATGCTACTGTCTCTCTCATGGAAACATGGCCGAGAGAGGTCCTTACAACTCCAACACACATGCCCAAGCAAGCGAGGTACATGATAAATTAAAAGCATTTTCAAGACATGGCCTGGTGGTGTTACCTCAGATCTTGCTAGAATAACATGACATTTATAAAAAATACAACCCACTGAATGTTTGGCACTGCTGGGGAATGAAGAGTATGTCCACTTAAGAGCCAATACCCGAGGCTGTCAAAAAAACT
The DNA here is from genome assembly GCF_903995425.1 of Onychomys torridus. Classification (NCBI taxonomy): domain Eukaryota; kingdom Metazoa; phylum Chordata; class Mammalia; order Rodentia; family Cricetidae; genus Onychomys; species Onychomys torridus. The sequence continues at coordinate 101,821,289 of NC_050444.1, forward strand.
CAAGCCAGGGTTTCTTCTATAAACATTACCTATCTTTTAAAATTACACAGTCTAGGGGGTGGAGAAAATGTCTGCTTATTTCCATGTCTCCTTTTGCTTAAACACAATAAACACAAACCACACACAATAATATGTTAACTATGCAGTGAAACCACGTTGATGGAGCAGCACTTTGTACCTGGCAAACAATATCCACACTGGAATCTCTGTTTGGGCCACCCTCACTCCAGTGACACCTACATGCAGTGCAGGCTTTAACAACATGGGCCTCCTCTCATCCCAGTGCACACTGAAGGGGTATTTACAGGTTACTTTTTCAGATACCAGCCACTTGTTCACCCTCCTTAAACCATACAAAGTTTAACATCTGGAAGGATAAACTCAGCACACACGACAAGGGCATGCAGTCACTGAGGAGTTCTCAAGCAAGGAAGATTTGCCAGCTTCCCTCTGAGGTCCAGGCCCTGAAAGGCCAACTGTGGTATGTTTGAGTTTCCATCAGGCCTGGTACTTGTTGGCTGCTGCTGTGCTCAGTATGAACCCCACTGCCCAAGTATTCTATAAACATCTCTCGCCCTTCTGCCGAGAGCTGCCTGCCTAGTCTTTCTTCCTGGGGAGGAGAATATGCTGCTGGAGAGCTGCAGGATGAATGTTAACTAACACTTGGAGCACAGCTAACTGCTCTCTTTTACAGGTCAACGATTATTCTTAAAAACCAAAAAAACAGAACAACGTGCACGCATGTGCGTGTACACACACACTCAGGGGAACATAGCAAGGACAACAAAAAGAGGAGTCTAGATTTTCCTCACCATGTGCCACCCAGCCATGTTTACACTGATCACAAGTCCGCAGGTTAATCTTCCCTGGCTGGAAACACTCACACGTGCAGTTTACCAGTGTGCAGCGGATGGCCTGGAAACAGAGGAAGAGAAGACATCAGCATGGGTTCTATCGCATTTTCTCTCTCACTGGTTTTAGTGTCTAGTGCCCATCTTTACCTTGAAAGGTTTTTATGTTGGTAAAGGTCTGAAGACTTTTCAAAATAAACTTATATTGAAATATTTTATAACGAAGGGTTGAGAAAACAAAGCACAGTGACGAATGCATTTCAAGTCTTTAAATACAAAGGTAAAACAAGTGTGGATAGAGGATTGTGTTTTCCATAGGACACTGGATTTTTGAAACTGCATCTCCAAAAGAGAAAAACAGTTCTGCTGCTGTGGTGTGTGTTTATTTAACTTAACTACTTCACAATGATGCAAAACAGTACATATCCAAGAAGATACCAGCCAAATGTTGTTCAAGGGAAATATTTGTAAAAGTAAAATATGGCAGACAAACCATAATTATTAGAAAGATCCCTTTTACTAGCTTTATTTTAAATGCTTAGAACTATCATTTCCCAATCTCTTGTTTTGTCTTTGATTTATTAATTCTAGTTTCATCCCTATTTTAAAATAAAAGCCACCTTTTAATTTTAATGATGACAAGAAAATGAGTTGAAACTTTATTTTGAGGTCAGATAGAAAACAGAAAAATGTTTACATAAGATTCTACACTTGGAAAAGTACAATTCTATCCTAGAACGTACACACACACACACACACACACACACACACACACACACACACACAGTGTCTTTTGATTCTGTACAAGCATTTTAAAAATCATCTCACCAGGTCATACGATAAAGTGAATTCTTAGAAAGCTCCATAAAGTGAGAACAACTTTCTATGACTGAAATCCATGCTCAGGAATTGTACTAGAGCTGCTGTCCTGTGCCATAAGACATTAGTTTGTAAATTTACCTTGTATGTTTGACTTCTAGCTGCATGGAAATTCTAGAAGCAGAAAGATTTAACTTGATCACTCACCTATTAACAATCTACATGACCATCTGAACTGGTGGAAAATACTTCCCTAGAGATTTAGATGTAATCAAGGATGACTGGGATGGGGTAGGGACCCCCAAGGAGGGCTAGTTAACTGAGAGTGCAGATAGGGACCGACAGCTACATTCAGAGACTCCAAAAGCTCACCTTCCTGAAAGCACTTGGGCTTTCTATAAACTATTTCCCTTGTAGAGACAGTGTTCTAGATACTGTAACATGTTTGGGTCAAGTCTATCTGCAAGGGATCAGACTCAATGGCCCCCTCCCTATGTACAAGCCATTCAGGTTTAAAGATGTTTTGTTTCACCAATGAATGCTCTCTCTGTGAGTACTTACCCCGTTTTAGATGTGACAGTCCGAAACCCATGCTCATTTCAGACTTACTTCTCTCTTTGGTTCAGCACTAAAGAGACACTTGATCACACAATCCATCTGTTATTTCTGAGTTTCTCCTAATGCCTATCATCAGATTGTGCCTTATCTAGGTTGTAAAAGTTAGCTGCACATTTTTGTGATTAAAGGGCTAGATGGGCATAAGGAGAAGTTCTCTTACAAAAGCTCAATTTCCAATTCCTGTACTGACTGATCTATCAGAATATGTTTATAAACAGCTTCTTAATACAACATGCTGATTGATTAATGAACTCAAGATTTTATTGTACTATGACCAAAACTAAAATTTAGGATATAATGTTTCCATTAAATACAAGGTGCCTTTCAAAGTATCCAGTTATCAGTTCAGATATGAAGACTATATTAACACTAAAAATACTTGAAGTTCATTAGTACCAACTTTCATAAATAATTCTTAAAAACCTCTGCTTTATCAAGATCAAGGAGTAGACAATAAAAAGAAATGATATCCCATGGACAATATTTAACTCTAGAATAATAAATGACATTAATCACTTTGAATCATTAATTTTGATGTTAATCATTTTGCCAGTTTTTTTTTATTTTATATCCCTTAAAGCAAACATTCAATTTTAGTAATAATCAAGATAAAAACAAGTAAAAGATATAGATTAGTTACACACACACACACACACACACACACACACACACACACACACCCCTTAGAACTAGCCAACTCATTCCTCCATTACTACTTAAATAACTTTATCATCAGGTTCATTTGGGAATTAAATCTTTTCAGATGCTTTCATTTTCATAGATTCTATTCTTTTTATATCCAAACATAAAACATTGCAACACCTCAACTCTTTTATATATAAACACTTAAGCACTGGAATAGGCATTTTGTATTTCTATAAATTCCAGAAGGCCTATCTTTTTAAAACTCAGACTTGCATAGACTACAATTCCTGCTTAAGGGAATTACATACACTTAATATGCTCTAAATAAATATTTTGAGTAAAAGACTATTGTGACTTCAAAGGAAGTTCTGTTTTAAATAATGTTTCTGAAATAGCATAAAACTTTGGCATATTATTTATTCACAACAAAACAGAACCAATGTGATCATTTACCAACTCAGGCACACTTACAAAATAGATTATCGTAAACTATCAAGCTGGTTAAGCCTCAGAAGTGTCCATGCGCTTCAGGGGGACACTCGGAAAGAGCTCAATGGAAGAGCCTTCATCCCTGTGGGCATCCTCAACTCTTTCTTCCCTGTCTGGTGGGAAGTGCACGGGACCTGTACATATTACACTGTCTGAATGACAAGCTCTGAACACCAGGAAGGAGGAAGGCTGCAGAAGCTTCACTAAGACTAGTCCCAAGTCTCTCTGCAGGAGCAATGTTCAGGCCAGCTACTGCAGACGTAGCAACAGGACCTAGTCCGGTGTACCCCCTCACCTACTTGTAACTCATCCATTCAGCTCGCAAGAACAAGCTGCAGGAGCTACCCCATCCCTCTAACCACCTTGAAACTCTTCCCCTCAGCGCTCAAGAACAACAATAAACATTTTAACCCACCTCACATTAAAAATAACCGCCCCTGCTTACCTCTACCATGGGTTTCTTCAAAGAGAAATCCATGCATGCCCAGAACAATGTCTCTACTTCCTCATACCATCTCCATTTCAATCCTGCTATCTGCATTCTGTCAACAGGGTCTTGCACTCTCTGAAGCAATGCCCTCAGTCCTTTTAGTCTCCTCTTCCCTCTAGACCTGGGTGCAACTTGCAACACTAACTTGCTTTCATTCCTCAGCGGTAGAGACCGACTATCCAGCTTTTCTGGCAGCAGCTTCTCCCTCACCACAGTAAATAAATACAGGTGCTGCCCATGGCCAGGCTCTTCATTCTTAACTTGGCAATTCCATGTTCTCAACTCTACAGACAAGTACCATGTAAAAAACACATCACTTGGGAGCCAGTCACCATACTAAGTGGCAAGAAAAGGCAGTGTCCTCGTGTGCAAGGCTTGGCAACTTGGTATTTGCAGGCAGTGACAGGGCTTAGAGGGCAGATCCCCCCCCCACAAAATCAAGAGTTCTTACACATGGTAGAGAACTATCGTCTATTGCTCTCTATTCCCCCATCCAAATATGATCACTTCTTATTGTCTGTTACTATTAATAATAGCTAGGTTAATTGAATGCTTACCTTTCTCCAGGCAATGTGCTAGATGATTTACAAAGAAAAGACTATGAGCTTGACATTTATTCCTTTTTGTTCACATATGTGAGACCTGAGGTGATAACTAAATACTCTGCCTGAAGTCACTCCTGCATCTCTAACACAGGTATATCTGAGTTCTCTGCAACAATGGCTAGCAATCACTAAGTGTTGCTCCTGCTCACAGAGCCCGCCACAGAGCAGTTTTGTTGACATATGTCTCCCTCCAAAGATCATCTGTCCTTCCCTTTCCTGGCCTTCTACTCTCATTGTTAATACCTGAATTCCTGTTGTGTTTTCCCTGGACTTTTCAAAATGGCTCCTAATTAATTTGGTCATTCTTTTCTCCTTGTCAAACTAACCTTCTCCTCACTCTAGCTTTCTGTGTGGAGACTGCTTTTCTCTTTATCTTTGCCCTCTCGTCAATTTCTTGGTTTTGACAGTAGTTCTCACCTCAATCCTTTTCTCCCTTTTCATTACATCTGCTCATTGTATTTGTGGTATGGTGTGTGTGTGTGTGTGCACGCGCGTACAAATGCTTGCTCAAGTATGCATGCGTGTCTCATAGGGCACATGTGGAAGCCAGGACAACTTATGGGAGTTGGTCTTCTTCTTCCACCATGTCGGTTCCAGAGTTCTGACTTAGGTCATTGGACTTAGCAACAAGGTCATCCTCAGCTACATAGGAATATGAAACAAGCAAGATCTACATGGGATTCCCAAAAAGTAGAGGGAGGGAGTTCTTCAAGCACACTTTTTCATCTTTTAATAATGGGGGCCACAAATTACATGGTAATTTTGTCAAAAGTCTTAATTAATCCACATACAACATAGGGTACCCTGGCTGGATAGGTTAAAGCTAAACAAATGACAATGATTTATGATCTCAAGAAATTGTCTATATATAAGAAATGGTTCTTTATCACTTATGATTCTTCCTAGTTTATTAAATTTTATTACAGTATTTTGTCAGATATGTAACATTTTTAATGTTAATGCATAAGAGACTGCATACACACACACACACACACACACACACACACACACACACACACACACACATACAGTCTATGCTGAGGACAAATATTATTATTTCTGTTTCAAGGCTCTAAAATGATACTAGTGGAGGAACTCCACCAATTACTATTCACTGTATTCCTCTACCTGAAACAAAATAGGGAAAATGTACAGACTCAAAAGTATATCAGAAATGATAGTAGTAACTCACACATATATAGTTCCATCCAGCTAGGATGCTGAGGCAAGAGGATTTCAGTTGAGAGGTTTAACTATCACCTGGACAATATAAACAAGAGCCCTCTCAAAAAGGCACATCTAAAACCTACAAAGTAAAACAAGTTGGTAAACAGAGCATTAACATGGTTTTTAATGTTAAATAAGAATGTATTTTTGAGGTATTCTGGCTACATTCCAAAGATCTATTCCAATCCTGGTTAGAACTGGCTTCATTACACTAGTTGACTCTAAGTCTGTGAGTATGTATAGATCAAACATTAGGTTCCTACCAAATGGCATTTCTCAGGAAAGCAAACTGTTCCTGTTAATACTTAGTGTAACTACCAAAGGGAATACACAGGCTAATGCAAGTGTTAGCTTCTTCTTATGTGGAAATAACCACTCAAGTTATCTGACACAAAATAACAACAAGTAAAATAAAGCCGTGAAGCAAACACACATTATAAAACACACATGTAGGAGCAATCACAGTGAGGGGGTGGAGCTTCAGAATTAAGCTCATTTTAGTTCTGGATTTTAACTTTCAACTAACCTCCCTACCCACCAAAAACCAAACCAAACCACACCAAAATAAAAAACATATATATAGGGCATTTTTTGTTAGTGTTTGAAACTCTGACCAAACTCTCATATGTAATTAAATATTCTTAAATTCACTTTCTTCATGCTCATTTCTGGGGGCAATGAGGATAAATTTGGGTTATGAAATTTCACTTGAAAAAAATTCAAGCATTTAATACTGAAGATTGCAACTCAGATTAAACTAAATTAGAGAAAAACTTTAATTGTGAAGGCAGCATTCGTTCTGTCCACTTGTTTCTATTATACACTTAGGCAGTATAATTTATGAGTAGACAGTAATGGGCTGCAATGATTAGCAGTGAGAAGCTTCACCTTTTTACTGTCCCTTCACTTCCAGTGCTGAGGATGAAACCTGGGGCCTTCAACACACAAAGCAAATAGTCTACTGCTGAGTTCTATGCTCAGCATGTAAATAATTTATTTTTATTAAATTCCACCTTCTAGAGCTTGTTGGGTTGTTTTTGGTGTTAGTTTTTTGAGACAGGGTTACTCTGTTGAACAGCTCTGTCTTGGAACTTGCTCTGTAGACTAGGCTGGCTTTGAACTCACAGAGATCTGCCTGCCTCTGCCTCCTGAGTGCTGGGATTAAAGGTGTGCACCACCACTACCCTCCACTACTAGTTTCAAAGTTATATACATACACACACACACACACACACACACACACACACACACACACACACACACTCATACACCAACAAATATCACCCTATAAACTTTTCAGGACAGTTTTTCCATTTTATCATATGGCCAATTCACAAAGCTAAGTGAAAAGAAACAACTTCCAAGGAAGTATATGACATTTAGCCTCAGTCTTGGGAAACTATGGAACATGGCTTTGCAGAAGACTTGGCTTTCTAAACCGGTCAGTTTGTGGTTCCACTTGAACAAAAGCGTCTAGCTTTAAAAACTGATTGAAAACTACTAAGCAGATGTGTGACCAATAGAAATACTACAACTACATGAGACATCTTTTTCTTGGTTACAAAATTCTTCCATGTTGCAAGTAAAGGTCTACCTACCCTTTGGGCTAAATGGGTCTACAATCCAGATTTTTTAATTAGGCACGTGTCAGTGGGTAGATATAGACCATGTCCCCAATGGCATTATATGATTATAAAGACCACACCCTAACAAACTCCTTTTTTTTCAACAACCTAAAAAGCTCTATATAATTCTGACAATGAAACTAATACTAAGGTGGTAATATTCTCTGTATTTATACAAAGAAAGAAATCTAAGATTGAACAGGTAACATACATGGTTTACAACTAGTGGTTACCAGTGATTATAAGGCTTATTGTAAATGCTAAGGGTCCACAGCTTGTTAAGCTATAACATAAATGCTACTATACTCAGGATGTATGAATAATGGCAACCAATGAGAAAAGCAACAGAGTTATTATTGGGTCTGCCTAATAAGACTATTTAAAAGCTTATTTAATGAAATGTTATAGCAAACATATATATTATACACTAGTAATATAACTTGGAAATGAAAAAAACATTAAAAAGTGTTCCTTATATTTGTCTAACTACTTTTTCACATAATATGAAGAAATAAGAGGTGACAAATGACCATTCTGCTGTACCTGTGTGCTCAGAAAATCTTTTTTGTCTTTTCAACAGAAAACACATCATTCAATCTTATATATGTTCCAGATGCAAACAGCCTGCTACAGTCACAATGCAGGGAAGATCCCATTTAAATAGTACAATGTTTGGGAAACACAAAAGGCTATGTGTTAAAAAAAGAAAGAAAAATTATGAACTAAGGAAATATACCATTTTTCATAATAAATGCTCCGAAAACAACTCAAAGAGGTTCACTGGCAAAGTTGACCTTAGAACATATACTACTGTTAAAAATCAAGAGATATAAGCTTCACTTTAAAGTTTCTATTTTAAAAATATTGCCCCATCAACAGATAGATAAACAAAATGTGATATATTCCTATTATGAAATATTACTTGACCATAAAAAAAAGTGATCCATGATAAAACCTAAATGGACCTGAAAAGTATTGTGCCAAGTTGAAGAAGCAAGAAAGCCCTAATGATGCTCCATGATTCTGTTCACATGAAGTGTCCATAACAGGGAAACCGTACAGATAGAAGTACACCAAAGAATGCCTAACGCGTGGAATGGGGACAGGGTGGAATCATAACTAAAACATGCGGAGTTACATTTTAAGGTGATGAAAATGTTTACAAAATAAATTAGTGATTGTCGCACATAATCATGAATATACAAAACCACACTAATCCAAATATTTACTTGGGTAGGAAGCATGGGGTGTGAAACACATTTCAATGAAGTCATTCATAAATGCACAGGATATCTTGGACCACTTACTACTTACAGTGGTGCTAAATCATTAATTCTGTAAGATATTCTTTCACAGGAGACATGGTATAGCACAGTATTTGTCTTCCCACCAGTGCAACTTGGCCACTTAAATACTAAATAAATTAATGCACAGAAGGTGAACAAAGGAGTTTCAATGCTACTTAAGTTTAAAAACATTTTCTTCCAAATATTAAAACCTAACATACCTGTTTTAAAAACTAGCATTTAAATAATACCATCTTTCAGGAAAGCCCATGACATCTTTTTTAAAAATTAGGGGGGAGCTTGCAATTATAATGCTTAGCAATCCTAATATCACGGTTCTAAACACTTTGAAGAGAATCTACTTATAAATGGCAGTGGTGAATTCTGTCATACATAGGTCCATAGTATTGCTCAATTTACTATGATGGGAAAAATTATTTCAGTCAAGAAACAAATTTAGTTTAGGGGAAAGAATCAAAGAGAGAAACCCCTAAACTTATGGGGGTATCATTATATATGACTGTGAATATTCCTACGATTGTGTGAATACCTAAACAGGGAGAAAGGGACACAGAGAGGCACATAAATTTTCAGACATGGATCCAATGAGCATCTGTAGTCATTACCTCACGATCATAGCCTACCATCAATCGACATGAGGAAGACCCCATTTAAATAATTTAAGAGTTCAGAGTAAAAATCAACAGCGGGATATAGCCAATTATACAAGGAAAACACTTATGCTTCCATGGCATCAAAGCATTCAAGCTTTTGAGTATGGATATGTTTCCTCCCCACTCCCCCACCCCCAATTAAATCAGGTCAATAGTAATATAAACTATTTTGTTAGGCAATTAGCAATATTAGAAAAACAGAAAATGAGAAGGCATTTCAATCTGGACAAAGCATTTCAGTTTCTTACCTAACAGTTAACAATTCCAATATTCTATTTGGTGCTTGTAGACTTGAAAATTTCACGAACTATTTAGGCAGCTGAGATGACCCAACTGGAAGAAAAGGACTCCTCCAATGGATGCAACTATCACCAAGATGAACGTGAGATGATTACCACCAAAATAACTACATCCCAACTACGCTCAGCATTTGCAACAACATACAACTTTATACAAAGAGCCAAAATACCCTGATACCATCTGAATACTAATAATCACCTCTTTTTATCTTATGTCGAATCAGTAGTTTTGTCTGTCATTGATATACTTTTCATTCATTTTCACTAATGCAATTTGAAAGGTGGTAATATGATTACATATCTCTGTGGCATTCATAAAAAACACTTACTAATATGATAGGGAAGACATTAATAAGGAATTTGTAATTGTAATGTGATGTAAGGAGATTTATACACCTTTTAATACTTTATAAAAAAAATCTAATCCCTACTCAGCAAGGAGTAGGGCAATAAGAAACCATGTCCTGGTTTTACAGAGGCATCTTTAAATCCTGGGAAGAGCATGCAGTTTACAGAATGATTTTGCATTTTGGTGACCAGGCAGCTATGTTTAGGGATAATCCAAAACCTGTTGTTGCAAATAAGATATCATCTCAAGACAATGCTATTGTTCTTTCCCAAATGGCACACTAGGGTCTCCTTTAAGAAAAATACCTAGAATTTCCAGGCTGAGGGTAAAGCTGAGTTTTGTCCTGGTAGGAGAAGTCCTGAGTTAATCCCCAGTATAAAAGAAGGGTGGAGGAAGGGAGAGATGGTGACATGAAGGAGGGAGGGAATGAATATTCTACGACATCCCTTCTTCAGTGTAACAGATCTGGCTATATTAATTTAAAATCCTAAAGCACTCTAATCAATTCATTTATCAAGCAAGAGAGTAAACGACCTTTTGACTAAATTTATGCCCCTAGGTTTGTGAAAAGTTCACTACAGTGAACTGACAGGGCAGGAAAGTTGCTACATTTGGGATTTATCAAGTGACAATTACCCAGGAGAAGAGAGGCACGCTTTGTGAGACTAATAATAGTTCATATTTGTGCACCGCCATCAAGCTTGCATAATACTTCAAACACATTCTCATGTTTAATCCCTAAAATCCCTGAATTTAGATTCTTAGTTAAACAAGAGAAAAGAGTCCCTAAGAAGTCCCCAAGTAACCCAGACCACAGCTAGTGAGCTGGTCTATTTCCACACAGCCTGCCTTTGAAAAGAAAGCAAACGAAATTCACATTGCTACCCTACCCTCAGTAAGTTCCAATTGGAATTTAACATTCTTTAGATGTGAACCAAGCTAGAGGAAAGGGAAAAGGGCATGTATATGAAGGCTTGAGCAACCGGAAAGAATATGAAAATCTGTTATGTAGTTAAGTCACACTAAAATATTTTATCAACACTGGCATAGTATATTTTAGATAATGAAAGTGATTACAAACAGTATTTGATGGAGTTTAAATGGTCCTATTAAGAAATTTCAAAGTTGACGGGCGGTGGTGGCGCATGTCTTTAATCCCAGCACTCGGGAGGCAGAGGCAGGCGGATCTTTGTGAGCTCGAGGCCAGCCTGGTCTACAGAGCGAGATCCAGGAAAGGCACAAAGCTACACAGAGAAACCCTATCTCGAAAAACCAAAAGAAAAAAAAGAAATTTCAAACTCTTAAACATGAGAGAAGATACTTCCAAGGGCATATGAAAATCATCTTATCCATCCATGTCTTCAGAATGCCCACTAGTAGTAATACACACCAACAAACATTTTGCTGCTTTCCACTGTGTTCATATTGGTACATCACAGTTATCCCATAAGGATTAACCCTTTTGCTTAAATGCAGGTATCACCACAGGAATCACTCCTACTACAGTTAATGATAACAATAAGATGAACAGGCAGAGTGCCTTTATATGTTATTAATGTTAGATTGTAGAATCTCTAGGTCTGTGCTGAAACCTGTGATAGATTCATTAGAGTGTTGTACAAATCAATGAAGGCACATCTCTGATTTTCTAGTAGCTGGAGTCACTGGAATTGTTCAAAAGAAACCTCTCAGTCAATGCATTTAAACGTGTGCACGCGCGTGCGCGCACACACACACACACACACACACACACACACACACACTGCTATTTCTTCTTATTGGTAGTTTTTTTTTTTTTTTCTAATTCAAAAGACTATATTCAAATACTCAGAAAAAGTCCACAAATTTCTATGGAATCTATAAGTATCCAAGATAAAATGTACCCTAGACTATTAAAAAGCCATTATTATCTTCTTTTCTTTTAAAGATTAGTTCATTTAAAAGCCAAAGAGACATAACTCTACAGAGGAAGACAATAAGAAACAGCCAGCTAGATACTAGCAAAGCTCCAACACCACTGGGAAAATTAAGAGACCTTTGTAATGGCTGTCATGAACTATGAGCTAACTCTTGAACATTAAGAAATAAATAGAAGCCTGGTGGAGAAAATGGAGTGTTCCAGAACAATGTTAATGTCATCTTGGGCACATGGACTGGGTTCACGTGTGTGTCAACTGAGTCAATGTAATGGGCTATAACAGCTTTGAAGCAGCTAAAATGGTCCATTGGGTCAATAATCCATGAACTAAGAAGGATTTACTTGATAGACTATAAATGGTTCATAAGAACTCAAAATCACTCCATCAGATCAAAAATTCAATTTTCATATGGTACCATTCCACAAATTAACCAAAGGGAAGAAAAATGACTCTGAAGGACTTCAAGGTCTACAGGTTTAAAACTCATGTTTTAAAAAAAGAATGCAGAAAAGGAAATAAAAATTAAATGCCTTTTGTAGGGTGAGCCAACTTATTGAAGATCAAACTATTATCTTGCGGCAAGCTGACATACAACACAAACTGCTCAAAAGGCTTTCCAGCCTCCTACAGGCTGTTCATGCTCATGATACAAACAATGAAAGACATACATATGCATTTACAGTTTCCCTTCACATTCCTAAGCTTACTGAGGAGATTTAAACACACAATTTCTAGGATGGTACCATCTCAAAATGAAGACACATATTTGAGTGTTTGCATCAATTTTCATCTGTGTTAGTCAATGTCTGTGGAGACATCAGAGATGATGTACTGGTACTGGGTAACAGAACAAACAGCAGAAAGCAAGCAGAACAAACTACAGAGTAAAGCTGATGAACTACATATTCAACATTGAACGAGAAAGGAGTGTTGCTCCTACATGGGCCAAAGCTTATGTAGCCTGTGTTTACTGGTTAACTATTTCTATCCATCTAGACTGTGGAGAAATAGCAAGCAGCCTTTAGTAAATTTCATTACATATTCACACTAGGTGATAGTGGCTTTAGATTAATTTTTAAGAAGTAGGCCCATCTATGTGAATGATTGTATTTACTAAGTTCATGGCTACAAAGAAAAGCACAGAAAAATGCTGCAAAAATATAAAAGACTCTAATTAAAATTCTTAGCTAGGAAGAATTCCTATCCTAGGAAAGAAAATGTGATCTATCACCTCTCTCACTAAACGCTACTAGCCTCTCTTCATCACAAAGACAAGGAATCATTTTTTTTTTCTTTTTTCAAGAGTAACTCTAGATAGCATAACAGATGTTTTCACATCCAAGTAGATTACCTATCGACATAGGCACAGTCCTCTTAACATTCACACAAGGGAAAGAAAAATTCCAATAATTCTGAAATAGACAGATAAAACTTTTCTCTATGGCTGTGGCCATGTACTATTATGTGTAACTACTTATTTTTAAAAAGAGCCTTATTGGTGCTCTCTGAAGGATTTTCTTTTATACATTGCTTTATCCTATAATTTTGTCCCTGTTGGGCATGCTGCCTAAATTTAAACACAAACAGTCAAGCAATGAAGAAACATTAACACATTTACTGTGAACAAAAACTCCCAGTTGTACAGTGAAATTTTAATACATTTCAACTTATCTCTTTTACTAATGGGGAGAGTACAAACCCTGCAGGAATTCGCTCTGCAAACTGGTAATTACAGTAGACTCCCTTTTTATAATGCATATGTATAGTCAGACACACACACAAAAACCCTGGCTTCCCTTTTGATGTAGGTTACAATGGAAATGTTTTCAAAATTATGAAAATCTACAGCAATTCTGAAGAAAGGCATTATTTCACCGAAAGGTGCTCTATCTTTGATTGTCTATGGACACAAGCAGACATATGTCTAGGTGTTTACACACCAGACAACACCAGCATTATATACATGTACTTTGTCATCTGCCCCTGTAATCTTAGTGTACAGAATAAATCTGGTCCTGTGGGTTCAAAGCCAGTTCTGACTTCCACAAAGAGGGGATATTCTTTCCTCTCATGCCTAGAGACACTTGTCCTCTCCTGCTTTGGGGATTGAAATCTCAATTTTGGCTGCGTCATTAAATAACTAAGCACTGTAAACCACCAATCAATCAGCCTCAGCGCAGGCATATCTGCCTCTGAGCGAACAGACCCTGTGTGACTACTTGAGTAAGCCCCACATACTTGGATATTTATAACAGCAGCTTGGATAATTAACAGAAGTCTGCTACTACTCATATCACTTGCTAGACACTATATTGTCTGTCAAATTTCGATTTTATAACACCTTCCTAAGAAACTGAATCTGCTAGACTGCCAAGAGTATCAATTTATAATTTATTTTGAACTTATATTTCTACATATTATCATGCTGAGGGAGAGTAAGTCAGATTAAGACTTTTAAGTATATATAACTTTTCTAAAATTCTAGAAATTCTAAAACCCTTGACTGGGCATTATCTATAAATTAGAGACCTAAGGGTCTAAAACTGGAATTGTAACATTCAGAAGAAATATCCAGCATGTATTTCCTGTCATAATTTGTAAATGCTGTTCTGGGATCTCTACCTGGTCTTCAAATTGTCATTCTTACGAGAATAACAAGAGAGAAGGCTCCTGGGCCTGGCTGAGGCAGAATAAACTCTCTACTGCAGGAAAGAGATGGTTCAGAGGCATTCAAAGTAAGTGCCCTCTTCTCAAGTAGTGGTTCTCAACCTGTGGGTCATGACCCCTTTGGTCAGATATCCTGCATATCGGATATTTACGTTACAATTCATAACAGTAGCAAAATCACAGTTATGAAGTAGCACTGGAAATAATTTTGTGTTTGGGGGTCACCACAACATGAGGAACTGCATTAGGAAGGTTGAGAACCACTGATCTAGGCCATGTGTCTATTTATTTTAGGCAATACCAGTAAATAATTCTAGCCTTAAGTCTCCTTGACTCTGTAGAGAAAAAGAGTTTCTCCTACAACCTTCCCACCTCGAGTCTTGAAAACTGCTTTATTTCACTATGCTCCAAAACAAACGAACACAAGAAAGAGACTTGTTCAAACTCAAGAACTAGGCACTGGTTCTACCACAGCAATGGATGGACAGTTAACTCTACAAGAAACACCTACCACTTCTATTTGGAAATTAAATTAAATATTTCCCAATTTTTATATATGCCCAACACCTCTCCCCCCACCTCTCTCTCCCAATGTTATTTGCTTAGCACTGAGACACAGCTGCCTGATGGTACACTTCCAGAAAGAGTCAAGTAGAAATGGCGGGACTTTAAGTGGGAACTTTCCACCATAATTTCCTTTCAGAGAACTGATCTACTAACAAATTCTGGTTTTTATGCCTCCATCAACAATTAGAGTTAGGCTACATAACGTTCATCTATCCATATAGTTTTCCAATTATTATTTTCTTAAAATGGATATTTGCAGTTGACTCTCTTTTTCCTTTACTATAAATTCTGGCTCAAAATGAATAAATTAATGATAAAAGTACAACTGTTACATGCAAAATATGTAAAACCAATGTCTTCTCTACAACTTCCAATCAATCATACTGTATAATCACTAGACATGGACAACAGCCTAATTCAAGAGCATGTAGCCCATCTTGGGCAAAGCATTACTTCTTTATTAAATCTGTTATCTGAAACAGTGTTAGAAGTTGTAATAAAATAAGACAATGTATCTTTTGCCTCTCCTCCAAGTAAACAATAAAGGCAAAGTGACCAGATATAAGCTTAATGTCACTACACTCAAGTAATCTGAAATTACACTATCAACTTATTAACTTCATTAAGATCAAAAGGAAAGTAGTAGAACTTAAACATTCTTTCCTTTGCTTCAGGACACAGAGACATTTGTGAACAAAAGCCTAGATCCAGTAGCCTGTCATGGCAAAACATACCCCTGTGACACCTTTTCTAAAAGTAAGGTTTTCTCAATCTCTCATTTGGTAAAAGGATAGGGTAGCCTGAAGAAGTCTATTTGAAATCTCTGAATAAAAGATGAAATTCTCCCAACCTGCTTTACTGAAGTGGAAAGGGATCAAATGAGTAGACTGTTACTGACTCATGGAGATTGAATAAAAGTTAAAACACACAAAATAGCAATATGCTCAATGCTTTCATCCATATGAACTTTTTCACTGGAGGTCATTTCCAAACGGGTTTGTACTTCCTTAGTATGACTACTGACACACAGGCAATACAAGGTGGGATGAACAAATAAATACTAATCACCTCTGAAGGGTGGGTGAAGGACAAAAAGGAAGCACTCCCATTAAAGTGTTGTTGAATTTTTCTTTCACTCACATTCAAGAACTCTGATGAGTTCAAGAAACCAGTACCTGGACTTCCTAGTCTATTTTAAATGAGCCAAATTGTTTTGAAATAGATACTGTAGCCATTGCTGTTCATGACACCGGACATCAGCTCGATTTCCAGAGTACTTCAGTTTCTAAAATGGTCATTTCCTACCCTAGTCACACGATTAGTATGTTCCACTTGAGTGCAACATAAATGGGTCAGTAAAGCACAATTCAGTGTTTTGTTTTTGTTTCATTGAAACTATCCACATGTCCATAGGGCTTGTAGCAAGCATGCTCTAATACTTTATTAGTAAGCATGAGGCTATTATTTTAATTCTAAAATATATTACCTGTACTCAGATTGCTTAGCACTGAGACACAGCTGCCAGACACAGTATACTTCAGACAATAGTCAAGTAGAAATGGCAGTACTCTATGTGGGGTATCATCATTTTCTATCACAGAAATGATCTACTGACAAACTCTGCTTTTTTATGTCCCATCAACAATGAATAAATTAGAGTTAGGGTACACAACACTATATATCTTGCTGCCAAAGATTAGTTTCAGTATTAATCCCTATGAAAAGTTTTGATTCTGTGTGCAAAAATAAAAATTTCCTCCATAATCAATTTGTCCAATTTTCAAAAAGTTAATAATGAGGGTGAAGAATCTTTTAATGCTAGAAGCAATCAGGATAATTGTTGTTGTTAGCTAATAATATTAGAGTATGGCATTTATTATAACAAGTTTATGCTTTAAAATTCTGTACACAGGTGTGGAGCACTTAACCTTTTTGTCTAAGAAAGCAAAAACAGACAGGAGGCATTAGAAATGTAAAATGTGTGCTAATAACAATTTCTTTGATTGTTAAAACTGTGTCTTAAATTTGTAGGGATCAGGCCGGCCAGTGGTGGCGAACGCCTTTAATCCCAGCACTCAGGAGGCAGAGCCAGGCGATCTCTGTGAGTTCCAGGCCAGCCTGGATTACCAAGTGAGTTCCACGAAAAGGTACAAGGCTACACAGAGAAACTCTGTCTCAAAAAACCAAAACTAACTAAATAAATAAATTAGTAGGAATCACAGAAAATAGGATGAAACATCTTTTCTTATTTAAACTTCTTCGCAGGAGTGAGACTGTCCATGAATTAACTGGGAGATTTGTCTATGAGCTTTTGAGAAAACAAGGTTTTGCATCACAATCTCTTCTTCAGCAGTGAGCCTCATGTTTCTCCCTCTTTAAACAAAGCAAAAACACTTACTAGATCTGAAGACAACGGGTGTACGTAAAAATCATTTCCCATGCTTTTTAAACACACAGAAGCCAAGGACCACAACCAACAAATAAGAACGTCCTAAGCACTTGTGCAACCCTAAGAAGGAGCCATCAGATTTTACACCTCAGGCTTCTCACTTGCCTCACACACCCTGGCCCTCTAAACTGTTTACACTATTGTGGTACTCATAAGAGATGAAGGACCACCCTTATCACTGAACAAAACATAAATACAAGAGGCTTTGCTTAAGGATTGAGCAGTGAAGGGAAGTCCCCCAGGAGTGTCCCTTTGGACACTGCAGGGGAAGTGAGCAGTTTCCTGAGGAAGGCCTCCTGAGCTTTTCCCAGGGAAGAAGCAGAGCCTCTCACAGGGAGCTGAGTTCCAAGCCAACTGAAGCAGGATCCCACTCCACACTCCTGAGACTTGAACTGATGGAGAGGAGAGAGGAAGCCAGGGAGGGCAGGGACTATGTACCTAAATGGCTATCCATTTTCATTTTTAAATGGATGCAGGGAAAAGACATAAATGATTAATATGACTAATCAATTCCCATAGTAATTCCCTTCCTCCCAACTGCCACTACTCACCATTTTTTCAATGTGCATTTAAGAAAGTATGGAGTTGCCTCCAACTGCTAACAGCATCAGGTAGCTTCTGTAAATGTTAAAATAGAATACACAGTAAAGTGCCCAGCACTGCTGACAGTTAACTGTCCAGCAATGTCCCTTCCCTCATGTTATATAGTCATGAAAGTAGGGGAATTGCATGCAATAATCAACTTTGACACGCTTAAAATTTCTATGGAAAGAACTATTTTGCTTTCATATTTTTTGTCATTCCAGACCCTGGAATCAACTAAAACCTTACTCCTAACCCTATGAATGCAAAGCAGGTTCTCTGCCTAATTTACAGGAATTACAACTGCATTGGGCTCAATGGCTCCCAAACTCACTTTTTTAAAGACTAATATGCCCTCTTCTGGTTTCTGGGTTAAGGGGGAAAAAAAGGAGGAGGAGGAGGAGGAGGAGGAGGAGGAGGAGGAGGAGGAGGAGGAGGAGGAGGAGGAGGAGGAGGAGGAGGAGAAGAAGAAGAAGAAGAAGAAGAAGAAGAAGAAGAAGAAGAAGAAGAAGAAGAAGAAGAAGAAGAAGAAGGGAAAAAGGCTAGGTTTTCAGATGGGAAAGTTTTAAGTTAAATCATCTGGTTTTGTTTTGTTTTGTTTTGACTATTAATAACTGTATTCTTGTAAGGGGAAATATCTTGTATGGGTAAATGTTAATATTTCAAAAGTCCACATTATGCAAAGTGAGGCTATCTCCAAAAGGGGCTCTCAACAGACTTTTTCCAAGTCAGCAAACAGGGCTGAAGATGATGCAATTTGCATGAACGAGGACTAGAGAAGGAGAGTCTGAATGCAACCATGAGCAAAGGCTGAGTAGTTATCCCCTTGGTGCCATATACCCCTTCAGAGTGCCCCACTCTGCCCAACGCAGCCTGCTCTCACAGCTCAGGCCGACAGCAATGCCAATTAGTGTCAGCTGTGATGGGATTTTAGAGACATGGACCTTTGTCTTAGAGGAAGTGGGCTGCAACCACCAACTTACTACAGTACAGAGGCAACCTAACAACCCATTAGGTGGAAATGACTTTTCAGCCACTTCCTCCAGGGACGACATCCGAAACTGATGGCTTAGACAGATGGGGACATTTTTACATTTCTGTATTAACTGCCTCCAGGAAGAAGGATTTTTTATCATTTGATGCTGCCGGGTCCTCATTTCATCTGCTCTGTTCTCCATGGTATTCTTTCACAATATTGTGTATATATTATGATCTTGAAAATAGTAAGCTAAATACTACAGAAATGGAGGGAGTCATCTCACTGTGTGGACAAAGAACATTTGATGGGTCATCCGCAGAGACTTCGACAGTCTTTAAAATCCAGAAATTTCATTCAAGAATATTGCTCTACGTAGAATTCTATGGCATGAAGGCACTGACACCTCTCCTTTCATGCTTGTAATTGTCAAATTAATATTAGATCAGGTAAATGTTATCAGGAAACAAAGAAATTCTGTTCCTCCATCCGGGAAGGGATGAAGTTAGGTATTGCACATAGGAATGGTCACAGACAGCCCTGTTGAAAAGCCAAAGCTAGAGGTTTTCTGTGGGCTCCAGCGCCAACTGCATGGATGTCACAGTGCTACCAAAGCAACTTCCACACAGCATCAAACAGAATGCTGATGTTCCATGAGAGAGTGTGGTACTGGTCAAAGCTGAAGGTTTCCGTGTGAATTTTAAAAGGTTCATTACATGTTCCCAAAGCAAATCTGTTCCTCACTCAACAATCAAGAGCATGCCTTGACACAAAAAGATTCCCATGTCACCTCTGTATCCACTTATTTAGTTGAAGAGCATAATTTTGAAGGGTTCAGCACACACGTACACTGACATCAGCCACCAGGTCAAAGGTCACAATAAAAACAGCAATCTGAGCATTCCTCCAGGTCTGCTTCAGCAAGAACAGAGCTAGAAGGGCACCGAAGGCTGGAAAGACTCAAATCTGCAATTCCAAGAGATGTTCAGTAATGTTTCAGTTTACCTGGCCTTCACAATTAACATCCCAAAGCCACTGTTAGTATTTCTGTTCATAACCTCAGGTAAATTATTAATTTTGAAATATTTTTATTTAGGTCTATTTTCAGACCTTTATCAAGTACTACTGCACTATAAATGAGATATTTTATAGAACAGTTTCTATCAGAGACCCGATTATTAGCATGTCTAGAAAGTATCTCTTTCTAAGTATTATAATGGCTTGGGAAATAGCTCAGTGAGTGACAGCACATACTTCACAGGCATTACAATCTGAGTTTAGATCCCTAGAGCTTATGTATAAAGCCAGGTGTAGTGGGGGTCACACACGCCTGTAACCCAAGCATAGAGTATGGACACACACACTTATAACCCTAGCAATGAGTATGGACCCACATGCCTATAACCCTAGCAATGAGTATGGACCTACATGCCTGTAACCCAAGTATGGAGGATGGACCCACATGCCTATAACCCTAGCATGGAGGATGGATACACATGCCTATAACTCTAGCATGGAGGATGGACCCACATGCCTGTAACCCTAGCATGGAGGATGGACACACATGCCTGCAATCCAAGTATGGAGTGGTATTTATGCTGAGAGGGAACCACTGGGGCTTGCTGACCACTAGTATAGCCAAAAGTCAACAAACATCCAGTTCAGGTTTATTCTCAGGGGAATAAGGTGAAGAACACTAGGGGAGCTTACCCAATATCTCTGGTGGCTTCTGAATATATGTACTGGTATGTATACACACACACACACACACACACACACACACACACACACACACACAAATACACACACACCATAAATAAAAAATAAGTTTTTGAAAGAAAAGCATATCTTAATTAATATTTACAAAGTTCTGTATTTTGAATTTTGTTTAAAAATACTGTTTTTCATGGTATGTACTCACTCAAAAGTGGAGACTAGATGTAAAGCAAAGGATAATCAGACTGCAACCCACAGCTGCAGAGAAGCTGGCTAACAAGAAGAACCCTAAGAGGGATGCATGGATAGCACTGGGGAGGGAAAATAGATGAGAGCTCCGTGAGTAAACTGGGGATGGGGGGGGGTAATGGAGGGTAGGGCTGGTCAAGCTGAAACAGGGACAGAGTGGGAGAGCAAGGAAAGAGATACCACGATAGAGGGAGACATTGTGGGGATAGGGAGAAACTGGGTGCTAGGGAAGTGCCTGGGAATACACAAGGATGATCCCAGCTTAGACTACTAGCAATAGTGGAGAGGGTGCCTGAACTGCCCTACTCCAGTAATCAAATTGGTGAATAATACCCTGTCATCATAGAGCCTTCATCCAGTAACTGATGGAAGCAGGTGCAGAGATCCACAGCCAAGCACCAGGCCGAGCTCCAGGAGTCCACTTGAAAAGAGAGAGGAGGGCTCTATGAGCAAGAGGCATCAAGATCATGAACTGTGGACTAATAGCTGTGGAACCTCCATGGGACTGGACTAGGTCCTCTGCATAGGCCAGACAGTTGTGTAGCTTGACCTGCTTCAGGGGCCCCCTGGCAGTGGGATTAGGATTTGTCCCTGGTGCATGGGTGGGCTTTTTGGAACCCAGTGCTCATGGTGAAACACTTACACAGCCTTGGGGCAAGAGGAGGGGCTTGGACATGCCTCAACTGGATGTACCAGGCTTTGCTGACTCCCCATGGGGGAAGGCTGGAGAGCGGGAGGAGGAAGGAGAGGGATATCTGTAGTTGGTTTGTAAAATGAATAGAAAATTTCTTAATAACAAAATAAAGAAAAAGGAAAAAATAAAATAAAAATACTTTCGTTGTTTTTTAAAAGCTTTAAAAATACCTTGATTTCAAAGAAAATTTTATAATTAAGTCATTTTTAATTAAAATGATCTTATAATGGTGATAGTTACAAAACTTTGTGACTATGCCAAAGCTAACTGAGATGCATACTGTAAAGTGTTTATATGGTAAATTTTGTGTGAAGTTAATTCTATTGCAATAAAAAACAACCAGACATTGTTACATAAAAGAATACTCGTGGGAGTCAGCTGCTTTTGTGTTGGTACTAGTAAACTAACAGGGCTACTGTCTCAAACAACTCTTCTCCTTCTCAGGAAGGGCAGAGTCTGAACTTTCTTAAAAAACGACATCTCTGTCAGTATTAACTTTATCTAATCCTGTCATTCTCATAGGAGAACAGGTTGTTTCAAAATAGTACAATACTCTAACTGCTTCTGGGAAATGCACTAAAGTGTATATTATGTGACCAGAACAGAGCAGCAAGACATAGTAAGGAGACAGAAAAGAAGAAATACCCACACCAAGATTTAGTTTTATTTATGCATTTATTTATTCTTCATACATTTTCTACTTTCTGCAGACTTAGAGTTTACTAATGCTGGCCAAGTTGCATTGCTTTGACATGTAATAGTCAGTGTACGAAATACTAAAACAAACTCATTTACTCCTGATTCTAATTATTAGCAGGTTATTCTGTTATCACTATCTCAGTTATATGGGGAAAAGGAGAAGAGGCAGGGGAGAACCCACTTTCTCAAGAAGAACCATTATTATTAACTCCTGTCCAACCCAGTCTCCAGTCTCTAATTAGCTTCCCTACCCTTCAGTTTTGAATCCTTTATGCTCCACAAATGCTGAGAAGTAACAAAAACTACATGTTTTCCTCTTGAATACAAGTTTCTTTTGCTGCCAGAAAAGGAACCCAAAGCTGAAGTACAAAAACCATGAAGTATATGAAAAATAAGAAACTGAATATGTTACAAAGAAACTGGCACCATAAAAACCTACATTTGTAAACTTGGAGAATAATTAACATACTTAAAGACTTGACCTCAACCCTTCAAGATCTGCTTTGAAAACCATCTATCTGAAATACCCACTGTGAGAATGGAAGACAAGGCTTACCCTTCTTCACTGACGGACAGACTTTGGGTTCTAAGTAATTACTTATAAACCATTAACATGTATTTCAGAAAATGCATTAAAAAGATGTTGAAAAACAAAAACCTGCAAAGTAGAAATAATTTTAAGGTGATCCATTTTAAAAGTTAATAAAAGAAGAAAGATCATTCTAGCAGAAACAGTGTCAAAGAGGTTAGAAAGGGGAAATGGGTACTCAGTTTTTAAAATGTGTATTAGATGAAGTAGCTCATATGTCAAAAGGAAATAAATACAAAAAAGAAAATTGAGGTAGAGAAAGTAACTAAGAGAGGTCGAGGTAAGGAGTGCTGTTTCCAAAGGTTCCATTTTAAAGGAAGACAGGACCATTCCACACTTAAAAAATCAGATGTGGCCATTTCAACTCAGCAGGCCTTTGGAAACAAGTTCGGGTTAAATACAGGCAGTTGATAAAGGCTGGACTTCACGGTGAATAAACAATTTTATATCTTCACAAAATAAATTTTCAAAGCTAAACTAATTCTTTAGGTTTCTTATATTACCAGTCTTGTTAAAAATACATAGACACTAAGAACTCTACTTGAGACTTGCACAGTGGTCCAAGATGTTCATATATGTACCCAGAAGCTAGCATTCCCAGATGGCATCTCCCTATGTCCTTTTGAAATCCAAGGGTGTGTCCCTATGCTGTCTAGGCAGCTAAGTGTTCCAGATGGAAAACCCCTGATGTTCTAATCACAAGCTCTGACAACATATTAACAAAATTAACTACGTTTAGTAACTCAAAACAAGCAAAAGAACTGTCTCCTGTCACTGACTCATGTGTGCAAATTTTTTAATCATTAATCAATTTTCCTAGGACAGCAAACTTCTTCTGATGACAACTCTCTACTTTCCTATCAAAAGCCTCATGGTCCTAGCTGGCCACCTTGCCTGTAGAGCCACAATGTTCACTCTGAGCAAAACCATACAGAGTCTTAAAACAATTAGTTCACACTAGAAGAACATAACGTAGGCCAGCAAAGCCTAGAAAGCTGTGAGGAACTAAATCTAGCCTCAATTTCTATTTTCCATGAGCAGAAAAAGCTTCCTTATGTGTTATTTGTGAATTATTTATCTTTTCTGAGGCACTCCATTCCTCGCTTATAACAACTACTTTCACACATAATTTCCCCATTCATGAGAGACACTTTGTATAAAGAGTCGAAAAGAGTGCCAGACACAGAGCAAATGATAAACAAAAGCAATTGTGATGATTTTTTAAATCTTTATTTTAGATAAGACTGAAATAACATTTCTAATATGATTAATATATAGTTTCTAGACACACTATACATTTGATCTACTCTCAGCACTTAATGGATAGGCTAGTTCAGTAAGGAAACTTGAAAGGGGTGAGTAAATATGAAATCTGTCATTCACATGTTGTTACTCACGAGCATGTGAACTTGAGATCCAACTCTACTTCAATTTCCTCTGTTGTCATGTGCAAGAGTTTGAACACATCCCAGGCTTTCTCCACACTTTACAGTCACATGATTTACAGTAACACTTACATAAGGAAAGCAAGAACATTACTTCTTTTCCTTATGTAATGTACTGTGCTTCCTAAATACCACACCTTCCCAACCTACCTTTCTTATCTCCTGTACAGAGAGAGATTTGGGAAACAGCTTGGTTGGTGCAGTCTCGAGAAAGTAGCGGTCAGACCCAGCTGTTTGAATGACAGGACAGACCAACTGAACATGCCTAGCTCTGCTCAAGACTGGCAGGTAGCCAACATCCCAAGGGCCTTTCAGAGCCACAACTGACCAGCTCTGGAACCTTTTATAATACAAGTACAGACATAAAATTATCAATTCAACAACTATTTTCTAAATGCCTATTCTGTGCCAGGGATTATAGATAGGGATAGTGTGAACTGGATAGCACAATGCAGAATTTTAACCTGTAAGGCAGTAAGTGATATGCAGAAAATGGGGGTGAACACAAGGTTCTTCTACGGCCTACAGAGAAGGCACCTTAACCTAATATTGCTTCACTGATGAATAGGAGTCAAAAGGCACATAGGTCAAAGTCAACTTCACTGTTTTAGGACAAAGAGTTGGGATTTCAACTGGAAAACTAAACATGACCACACAGAAATGAGTGGCCAAACCATGTCAACCAGAAGAAGGAAAGAGCACTTCTCCTGGAGTCTTTATGGGAACAGGGAACTGTCTCCTGCTGTCTTCCTTTACCATCAAAGCCACAGTGCAGGGCAGGGACCATTCTTTCTGCAGTCAGGAGTTTGGACTTTACAGCATCTTTCCACTCTGGCTCTTGACTGAAACTAGTCTTGCAAGCAGTGTTTTCTGTTGAATTCCCAGGAGGACTGATGTTCTCTTCCTTTTCCATAGTAATAATCCTTTCCTCCATTGCTCCATGAGGCCTCAAATCTGAATCCCATGCCTCATTTTCTCTTACTTTCCTGTATGCCTCAGGACTCTGGTGTCTCGCTGTCCTCATGCCTGACTAAACCAAGAGGTAGAAAATAAAATAGGTTGGGCTCTGTCTGCCATGTTCTTATTGTCTGACATGTTCTTGGCTGGCTATTGTCTGCTGTTCATGAGAACCTAAAGAGCCTTGTAGACATAACCTCAATTTTCATCCTTATTACAAAATCATTTGAATGTCTTATGTATTATGGGTAAATAAAACATTTATCACCATTTCTTCTACTCGAATGACCTAGGAACACAATACAGATATCACACAGTGCAGTAATAGGGGAGGGAGCTGCAGAAGGCCAAGTACCCCATGCAGCCCCTCCAGCAGGTAACAGTGCATAAGGAACTAACTGAAGAAGGATGTGCTGATCGAAGGCATTGTAAATTACACTGGCGGGATGGCATTTGGGAGCCCTCTTTGCTTGTCTAATGGTTTCCATGCCTACCAGATGTACCGCTATAATTAGATACACTACAACTTGAAAAGGATGGTCGATGAGTTACATCTTCCCTAAACACCCCCAGAAGGAATCTGAGGGTCCCAACAATTTACGTACGGGGGGGAAAAAAGCTGAGGCTGACTACAGTGTGAGAATGGAGGGTAGACGACTGAGAAGCAAAAATAACTATGTTAGTTTGCATAGCAAGACTTAAATGGAAATAAGCATAGCACAATTCAGACGTAGAAAAACATCCAACCCGCTTTTAAACAAGTTGTCTACTTTCTGGTAAGCTTAACTCTCATTCATGTGCAAGGTGTTTTTACCTCTCCTCACTCCAGAGTTCAAGAAGGCCAGCACTCAGAAATGCTTCAGTGCAAGCACCATTCCCAGGGGATGCTTAGACACACATATTTAAGAGTCATCAGTCAGGAGTGCAGACCCATTTCAAAGATAAGGTGTGCAGGGAAGGCTTGCCTACTGACACTTAAAAGAGTTACAATTTGTCATGATAGAGCAAGGAAAAAGTAGCTGTCAGATCGACTGCCACCTCTGTCATACGTTTTAAAAAACTGATACAGCTCCTGTAATTACGCTGTGGTTTCTTACATTAACCCAGTGAAAGCTTGCTTGGTTTTATCATGCAAACAATTTATGAAATTATAGAAACAGACTGAACACAGCAGTTCATTTGTTGAAGCAATTATCCAGATCCTTGTCAAAAAGGAAAAAAAAGTACAAGCAAGAGGACACTGTGATGTGCAAAAAAATGGTTCTAATTCTATGCTCTAATATGTACAATATGTCTGTGGTTGTGCTGAATTATGTTAATAAGCTGCAGCCAAAATATATTTGTCACAACACAAAGGAAAGATACTATCAATTGTCCTGTCAGATATTCTAGTCACCAAAGTCTCCAGCCAGAGTTTCCTCTATGACCCACAGATGAAAAGAAAGGTTGATCAGACAGCTTTCCTAAGAGACCCGAAGGATTTCTTTCTAATATTGTGAATTATCTGGAAAATAGCTGTAAAACAGAGTGCAGCACAAATGCCATTTTTAAATGCCATGTAAAAACCCAGCTCTTTCCATTCATCTGATGCTGTTTTGGTTTGGTTATCAATCAAAATCAACGTTCTCAAGCAGCTTCAAAGGAGGGCTGGAATACCTGTTGCTGGGAAGGTGAGGTGAGAGATAATGGATCACATAGGTTATCATCTCAACGACTGAAAAGAGATAAAAGATTGAGGTGAGAACATGTTCACTCTGCGCGCTAGTGAAACAGAACATTCACAGTTTGCTGCTGCAGCTGCTGGGGTTTTTCAAGATGTAATCACAAAGAGTAACTTGAAAGAACAGCATTAGAAAATCATGTCAATGAACGTTTACTATGTTTTTCAGATTCCCTGAAATAAAAATTAAGTTTGATTTTAAAATACCTATCAAGAACAATTATTGACCAAAATTAATTCAACTTTCAAAATTCATATACCTATTAATTCAGTATATAAATAGTTCTCAATAAAACAGACCAAGAAAGAAAAATTATTTCTCCATATAAAAGCAAGATTAGCTTTTCTTAAGCTAGACCAAGTAACTTCAGTCAAAGTACAATATTGAATGTTTCCTTTAAATTATTTTAATGATGAGTTTGCAGGAGAAGAGAGATCTAACACCAAAGAAAATGAAGTGCTAAGAAAACAGAAGCTAAAAATTTCCAGGCTCAAATTATGAATTATGCAACAATATGTTACACACAATAAAATGTGGATGTCTCGCTTTCTCCTCACATCTGGAGATAGTTTAGTATACCAATTTCCAGAAACCAAGCAATTGTCCGGCCTGACTAGCCCCTTTCATTCACAAATAAACAATTAATGAAATGGGCAACTAATTTTCCAAGTGTTCATATTCATTAGGCTGTTTCCTGAGATTAAGTGTCTGCCTTGTGATGGAAGACTGTATACATTAAACCATCTCCTACCCTTTCCTGTTCCCCAGTCACCTTCTTGTACTAAATTCAGACTGCATTTCTACTTTACTTCTTTGTAATACACTAGGAATTGAAAATCAAATCCTTCCAATTTACAGAGGAAGAAGTATAAATTATTAAATATGACAAGAGGCCCCTCACAAATTGTTAGGTAGACATTTTAGTCTTGTAGGTTCACAAGTTCAATAAAAATATTTATTAAAAACCTACCATGTGAAAAGACAAATTCTAAACTCTGATATGGAAACATGGAAGTCCTCAAGGAATTTACACCTAAGTACAGAGACAACTTTACCCACACATAACCGTACTCTGAAGAGGAAGGCGACTAATGTGAGAAGAAAAAAACACAATGCCTGAGGGCCTGGAGAGAAGACTCCTTCTTTGATGTAGTAAGAAAAGGCTGAGTGGAAGAATAAAGTTGGAAGACAGATAGGTTTCCAGGAGGTGCTGAATCAAGGTCTTCAAGGTCAGACACCGTATCTTGTTTTACTTGGCAGGACTTCCCTAAATACCCCTTTCAACTGGGCCATCAGCACTGACACAAAAGGAATTTAATTGAAACCAACAAGCCAAGATGGGGAATGAAGGTCATCCAACACATGTTGTCATGTAGCTAAGGTATACAGGTGAGATAGCATGGGCTACATCTCAAGAACATGTAGATTGGAATATCCAGAGCCCCCAAAGCTGTCACTTAATCTAGTGTTGGTTCTATGGACCCATTTGTCTCCCAAAAATGTAATTTACTTTTTTTTCTAAGAGTGCATACAACCTTCACTTCCCTCTTCCCCATGGATTGACAATATAGGTTACCTGTTCCCATTAGATTATTGTGTGTCCACTTTCCCTGAGATGTTCCCATATAAGTCATAAAGTTGTACGACTTTTCTCTTGTCAATCTACCTCGTCTGTTATTTCAGAAGATTCAGTTGTCAGATGACTGGAGGAAAAAGAGAAGGCTCTTTCACTCCTGTGAAGGGTAGCCTGCAAAGCTGGACTAAAATAAAAATGACATTTCAAATTGCGAGCCATGAAGAACACTGAGAATACCCAAGCATATGACTAATATAATACTTGGTGTCAGTTGACTATGAATCTACCTAGTATATATGCCCAGTGTTAAAATATGGGCCACACATGGAAGAAATAATGTGCTATGTTAAAGAAACAATCAGAAGCCTGTTATAACTGACTAGGAAGGAGACAGTGTGCCTATAAGACTAAACAATTCTATTCTATCTCTGGAACCAGAGAGGCCTTACTTAAAAACAGTTCAAATTCTAAAAGTAAAGACTAGCAGCACAAAGGCTATTACTGAAACCCAGGAGCAGTGGTGGGTGTGGAGCTTCTCATGACCACCCTGCAGGTCCTCAAGACAGAAGCTCTATAGCAACCAAACTGACGCGAAGGACATCAGCAACACCACGCCTCTCACTACTTAGATGACATTTTCTTCCATTTGAAAAGTGTCCCTTGTGATTTTCATACAAATAACAGTTAATCAACATAAAGAGGAGGTGCCTAGAATGCTACCAGAGTTTGGTTTCAGCTATGCCCCAAAAATATGTATCCATGAATTCAACTGTAACTTAAAAGAGGACTGTGCCGGTTACTTATGATTTCTCAGAAGGAATTGTGATGAGCATACTTGTCATCGGGGTATGTCATACAATATTGTAAAATTTACAAGTTGTATCAGAATCTGTACAATGTATTTTCAACTACTGGTCCAGACGACAGCATATGACACGTGGCTTAACAAAAAAGGGAAAACCAGCAAAAGGAGGAGAGTGAAATATAGCATCTTATGGAAAATAGTTTCTCAAAAAAGAAGTAAATTCTGTTTTCTGGATCAGGTGACCCTAAATGTAAGCCTAATGAAATAGGCTCAAAATGAAATTCTAGCTTGTCCTATAAAGTCCTTCACATTGATGCTAGAAACTGAAACCAAAGAATTCAATTTGATCATCAGAGGATTCAGAGAATACAAACTCATGGCAGGGGACAGGCAATCCTGGGATCAACAGAGGGATTCCTAGATAAACAATTAGTTAATGGAAAATTCACAAGTCTTTCCTGAATATTAATTTTGAATGCCAACATGCAAAGGATGGTGACCTCTTTTGAGCCTTGACATATTCAGCACTGTGTCCAGCACAGAATAACCACACACATACTACCCTCAATTCACAGTGACAGTTTCATTTCTAAAAGGGACAACACTTGGAAAACACCTGTTCAGATTGAAGGAAGAATTCAAAGAATCCTACCTACTCAGAAGCTGGGGATATGGCTTAGTTGGTAAGGTGTTTTGCTGCACATAAGGATAAGTCCAGATCCCAGCACCCGTATAAAAAGCATGGCCAGTTTATACTTGTCTGTAACCGCAGTACTAGGGTGGGAATTGGGAGCAGAGGCAGGCAGATCCCCAGAGCTCACTGGTCAGCCAGTCTAGCTGCATTGTGAATATCAGATTCAGTGAGAGACCCTTTTTCAAACAATAAGGTAGAGAATGACTGAAGAAAACAGCCATCATCAAGCTGTGTTCTCCATATGCATGTACCATGCACACACACATGAACACAGACCCCAAACCACACACTAACAAAATGAATTCTATCAACATAGATGATCTTAATATTATGTTAGTATCTCTAACAAGAAAGAAGCTTTTTATTAAAAATTAAACTATGAAATTGAAAAGTGCTTTATAATAGGCTTATAGTACAGCTCAATGATGGAGCCCTTGCATATGGGAGCACAGCCTGGTTGCATTCACAATACCATAACTGAAAAACTATACATATCACTTTTCCACATGCAAAATGGACGGATGGGTGGACAGATGGATGGACGGATGGAACTAAACTAAAACCTCTGTAAACATAACATTCTACTACTAATTAAGCTATATTTGATAACAAGGATGGCTGCATCTAAGAATGAGGATGCAACATGATAAACACCACAGCCATCACCTTTAATGAATGCTTGGAGATGCTCTTTAGAAATGTAGAAGGTTAATAATTCAACTTTTAATAATGATAATAATCTTGACCAGTTCTCAAACTCCCGTGCAAACCAGATCACAGACTACATGGTTTACATCATGGTAATATAGTTCAGGACACACAAACCCAAATTTGTGAAGTTGGAGGAATCTGAGAAACAGCTGGTCAGGAACATTCTGCCATTCCCTCATCCTATTCCCTGGAAGCAGATTTCTAGGACTCTCACATAAGCAGAGAAATACAAATGAGCAGGGCATGCTTTGCTGTTTCTTCCAGTTGGCTATTCTTCTCCATAGTCTTTTTTGTTCGTTTTCCTTGAACTCTCTATTCTTCATTAAGCCTAGCAAAAGCCACTCAGTTTTCATTGATCTTTCAGGGCTTTATTTCCTTACAAAAACATTATGTATCAGATAAAAGTCAGACTCCAAAAGCTTGGACACTTTTCTTTTGCTGATCTACCTTTTGCTAACAGAGACCCAGGCAAGAACTTAGAAGGATACATAGAAAAAGTTAACTTTTCTTCTTCTATGCCTAATATTTGAACTAATTGAATTCTTACCACAACTGAGCATCTCCTAACCACATCTATTAATCACATTTACTAACAACTTCACTTTGAATATAAGCAAGAAAGAGTTGAAGATGATGAGGGACATGACTAAGGTCTCATGTCTGATCACAGAAAGACTGGTATTTAAAAACAATCCTGATAGCTCAATGGTTCAATTCCATTATATCTGTTCTACTGCATCAAGACAATGCCAATTCAGTTGACTAATCTGTCCACTGTGATCAGTCCATAATGTTCCATAGCCATACTGGGAAGGGCTTCCTGGCAGATATGGGGATGTGTTTAGGAGGCACCCCTGGCATATCAAAGTGTGCTCATCACTTCTGACTTAAGCCATTCTTTCCAGTTGTTACTGATACAAATGCTACTCTATCTTTCAGGAAATGTAAGATAATACAAGCCCAACTTTTAAGACTTTTAACATGTGACTTATAGGTTTAAATTAGTGCTGAAAAATCTGGTATCATATTCTGATAATCACATCATGCATTTGAGAAAATGAACACTGATACAGAGTCATGACAGTCACTGACAAATGCAAATTTCAGTTTACATTAAATTCCACTTTCATCTTGGCGCTGCAGGAGCATTAGGCTCTTATTCTATAAGCCCTCTGCCTCATCCACAAAAGAAGTAAGTTCTTAGGAACTAACATGGATATTATGACAGATATTCTTACCAAAGTGTAAGTTGAAAGTTAATCATTTTACTTTTAAAATAAAAACAACTTTCTCTGACAAATTATATTTCTAGAGGAACTAGTACTTGCTGGACATGGTGGTGTAGGCTTTTAATCCTAGCACTCAGGAGGCAGAGATGCTGTGGATATCGTTCTATATAAATAAAATGCTGTTTGGCCAGTGTCCAGGCAGGAAGTATAGGCGGGACAAGAAAGAAGAGAATTCTGGGAGGTGGAAGGCTGGAGCAGAGAGGCTGACAGCCGCTGCCATGAGAAAGAAGATGTAAGGTAATGGTAAGCCACAAACCACGTGGCAAAGTATAGATTAATAGAAATGGGTTAATTTAAGATAGAAGAAGGAGATAACAAAAAGCCTGCCACGGCCAGCCATACAGTTTGTAAGCAATGTAAGTTTCTGTGTGTTTACTTGGTTGGGACTGAGCGTGTCTATGGGCCTGGCGGGTGAGAGAGATTTGTCCTGACTGTGGGCCAGGTAGGACAACTCTTTACACAGAGACAAGAGGATCTTTCAGTTTCAGACTAGCCTGGTTTAAAAGCAAGTTCCCTGCCAGCAAGGGCTTCATAGTGAGACCCTGACTCCAAAAAGAGGTGTGTGTGTGTGGGGGGGGAGATATATTTCTCAAAGCAAAATAGAAAACATAAAAAGAATTATGACAACAGTCCTACTTCTCAATGAAAGCAGGGGTCACCCAGCCTGAACTTTTGCCTGGGGAAGCACTACACAGAGCCCTACAGAGGCTCCAACCCCAGCTGCATATGTAGAGAAAGCATGAGATTATCTGCCTGAGGTTATGAATGCACAGCATAGAGGGTGGTCTTTCTTCATCCGTTCTTCGGTTTAGGGGCATCTAGGTTGTCTCCAGTTTCTGGATACTACAAATAAATCTGCTAGTTGAGCTAGTTGAGTGAGTGTCCTTGTGGTATGATTGAACCCAGGAGTGGTATCGCTGGATCTTGAGGTACATTGCCAAATTTTTGAGAAACTGCAATATTGATTTCCAAAGTGGCTATACAAGTTTGAACTCACAATGGAGTATTACTCAGCTGTTAAAAAACAATGACATCAGGAAATTTGAAGGCAAATGGATGGAACTAGAAGAAAAATCATCCTGAGTGAGACCCAGAAAGACAAACATTGCGTGTACTCACTCATAAGTGGATATTAACTATAAAGTAAAGGATAACCATGCTACAGTCCACAGACCCAGTGATGTTAGGTAACAAAAAGGGCCCAAGGCGGGACATGTGAATCTTGTTGGGAAGGGAAAATAGAAGAGATCTCCTGGTTGGACTGGGGTGGGTGGACATAGAAACTTGAAGAATCGTGTTGGGAGATGGGCAGAGAGGGAGAGTGTTGAGAACTGACAGGAAAGGGGGGCTTCAAAGAGTTGGGTAGAAACCTGATGCAAGGGACACAGCTAGGAGTCTACAAGGATAACCCCAGCTAAGACTCCTGGCCCTAGTGGATGCATAGTCTGAAATGGCCAGTCCCTGTGATCAGATTGGTGACTACCCCAGTTGTAATCGAGAGCCTTCATCCAGTGACTGATGGAGGCAGATTCAAAGAGAACCAGGACCAAACACTGGGCTGAGTTCTGGGGGTCTTGTGGAGGAGAGGGAGAAGGGATTGTAGGAGCTAATGGGTACATTGCAGAAAAACACACAGAAAAGGCTAGCCTAGCTCATGGAAACTCAGAGTCTGAACCAAAAACCAGGGAGCCTACATGAACCGACCTAGGCCCTCTGCATCTATATGACAGTTGTGTAGCTTGGTCTACTTGTGGGACTCCTGGCAATGGGCACAGGGCTGTCTCTGGTGCTTTGGCCGGCTCTTGGGAACTATTCCTCATGCTGGATTGTCATGCCCAGTGTGAATACAGGGGGAGGTGCTTGGTCTTATGGCAGCTCCATATCCCATATTTTGCTGATGCCTGTGGGAGGTTTGCCCTTTCTGAGCAAATACTGAAGAGGTGTGGATGGAAGAGGGGGCCAGAGGGAAAAGTGGGAAGAGAGTGGTAGGAGAGGAGGGAGGGAGTCTGTGGTTGGGATGTAAAAAAATTAAGTGAATTAAATTTTTAAAAAGAAGAGGATAGTCTTTGTGAAGGGCACAACAATGGTTCCTGTCACTCATCTTAACAGAGAGTATTCCAGCAGCCAGATTTACTAGGGATTGTTTTCACTGGCAATTTTCAACAGTACTCTTAATGTCCAGTCTTATTCTATGGCTCAAATATACATGAGGGCCTTACCCATTCCAGACACTGTTCTAGGCACTGTACATCTATTTATTCTCCATAATTAACTTCTACTATAGGGGTGGTAGATTTTACTAAATCTCCTTCAGAAATGAAGCACTTGGACATGTAGTTTCACCCATGACCTGTCAAATATCACACAGGTTGGATGAATGGCAGAAAAAAGATTTATATGTAAGTAGCTTAGTTCATTGCCATTGTGCCATGCTGCCCTTTTCCAGTGATTCTAGGAAAGTCATAGTACCTCAACTAATCTCTAAATAGTCTAAATTTTAGAGTAACCGAAAGTAACTAACTGTCCAGCCTGCCTACTCTGAGCTAGGGTCCCTTATGATAGGCCTGTAAGAATGCCCTCTATGATCTCTAAACCCATGCCCTGTAGAATTCTTGCTCTTCCATCCATGATGCCAATGTCTGGCATCCCTTCCCTGCCATGCAACCCGAGATGGCTGGGGCCGAGGGGAGTTGAGTCTGCAGTTGGTCATACTGTCTCTGTGATTTAAACCAGACCAGCTGGCAGCCTTATTCTCTCAGCTGAGATGCGCCTGAAAATGCTCAGGTTGCATTTCATGACACTCTTTCTCAACCCAGGTCTCAGTTCTCTGGTGATCCTCTGTAGATCCCAGTTATTTCTGTAGCAGCACAGAGAAAGCTAGCCTGTGTTCTGGTTGCTATACAATGAACCATTTTATTGCTGAGATCTGTTGGTAGGAGGACATAGGGTCGTGTGCAGCATAGTGTGTCCTGATGTGGCATCCAGCACAGTGTGCAGGGCTCTCTCTCTATCTAACCACAGGCAGTCAGTAAGAAGGCCTGCAAACTTCAGTCTCATCACCACGGCACTCAAGAAACCTCAGTTGCAGAAAATCTACAAACTCTTCCAAACTACAAATCCAAGACAAGCTCGAAGCAAGGAATGATACCATGAGGTAGAGAAATTGCAGATTTTCATCCAGCACGAGCCTTGAATGCCCAATCTCTAAGGGAAGCTCTGGACTCTGAGAAAAATCAATGAAATGGCTAGTGTTTGCTGCACCTCTGTCCCACTGCTTTGTCAACAGCTAGTTAACACCCCAGTGCTACCATACACATAGCTTCATACAGCAGCTGAGGGGGCAAAGGGGGGAAAACATTTATAACATCATAAAAAGAAACTGGAGTGGGATTCATCACCAAAAATACCCATTTACTGTCGTGGCAAAAAC
Source organism: Onychomys torridus (assembly GCF_903995425.1). Classification (NCBI taxonomy): domain Eukaryota; kingdom Metazoa; phylum Chordata; class Mammalia; order Rodentia; family Cricetidae; genus Onychomys; species Onychomys torridus. The sequence continues at coordinate 101,857,001 of NC_050444.1, forward strand.
TGTAGTTAATTCACCAAATTTTTCAGTTTGCTTAAGTGAAGCAATTCAAAATATTTTTTAAAAATATTTACCATGTGCTAAGTACAAGTAAAGAGGAGTCTTATCTATGCGGCTCTCCCTCAGCTTGGCTCGGGAGAGGGGAGAACACTTCAACTGAATTACAGAAAGCCCAGCAAAGGGACAGTTGTGCTCAGAAGCAAATATGTAATAAAGCCTCTCATATTAAAACTTCACAATAAAATAAACACATATATGTATTACCAGTGTTTGTCCCAAGAATATGAAACAGGAAAGCAAGGAAAAAATCCAAGCCCAAATGATGCTTTAAGCAATCAATGAAGCTTCCTTTGGAAAAGAATTTTCAAAAAAGAAAGGAAGGAAGGAAGGAAGGAAGGGAGGGAGGGAGGGAGGGAGGGAGGGAGGGAAGGAAGGAAGGAGAAGGAGGGAAGAAAGGAGGGAGGGAGGGAGGGAGGGAGGGAGGGAGGGAGGGAGAGAGAGAGAGAGAGAGAGAGAGAGAGAGAGAGAGAGAAAAGAAAGAAGAAAGAAGGGAGGGGGGAAAACCCAGCTCTGGCATACCAGGCTCCCCGTGATCGCAAAGTGAAAACTGTATCATAAAACTCAAGTCCCCAAGTGCCAGAGGCAAAGAAAGTTTTCCCAAATAACAAAACAAAAATAAGCCTTCAGTTAAAATAATATATTACACAGCAATGTAAACTGAAATGCTCTTGTCTATGTGTTGAGCTTATGAAACCCTTAAACACGAGCATGTAATACTAACAAACTTTTTGACATTATTATTTGGGTTCAAAGACTCCCTTTCTCTAAATGTTTATAGCACCATGCCAGTTATTTCAACTGAGCTGACACAATGAATTTCAAATGATCTAATACTTCTGACTTACCAGTGGATTAGCACGTGATTACCCTGAGTCAAAGGATTATTATTACTGCCGTTCGAAGATATTAACACTTTCTATAACACACTCTAAGGACACTGTATATATCACTTTAAAAACCGTGACCAAATACAGGGAGGGAAAGGGGATTTTCAAAAGGGAAGGTGCTAAGTGTTCTTTTCAGCTCCCTTGTTTATAGGAAGGTGGGCCTCCCAATAGTGCAGGCAACATTTTGCCTGATGCAATGTGGTTGTGTACAAGTCCCTGATAAACAAGCCGAGTCCTCGATGCTCACAGGGAATTAAGCCATGTATGGCCTTCTTCCATGAAGAACAGGCTCCAAACAAAACCCCCACTTTGTAATAGACAACTAATTCTCATGTAATGAATGACCAAACACAGCATTAATATACTTAACAAGACAGAGCTAAATTCAATGAAGCTTGACGCCATTTATATGAAAAGGGGCTACGTTTGTAGACACAGCCAAAACAAAAGAAGCTAATTTTGAATTAGTGTAGCTTCTGCTTTGGTTTAGCTCTCTCTCTGGAAATAACGAACCTAACTAAAATGCAACCATTCAAGTGGCAGGGACAAACAGCTTAAGTACCACCAAATTAAACTCTAACTTCCTGGCTGATGAGAACAAGCCAAGGACTTTGCTCAGAGTGTCTACAAGTCAAAGAATTATCTTTTTACAGCACACAATTCCTGACCTATGTAAAACAGAACTATCTTGATTAAACTCTGAGATATGCAATTCTGCTCCCACATAATAATGCCACAGAACTGCAGACAGCTCGTGCGTGTCTTGGTGTCTACTAAACACTATGGATGCAACATCAAAACAAGACATAGATACAAACCATAGCACACAACTGGAAAATATACTGGGGTAACTGTTCTGAGGATTCTAGTGTTACATTCACCTTACTCCAACAAATACATATAGAGAAGTTCTAGAAACAACAGCCATATCAAAGTGTCATACACCACAACCAAAGTAACATCTAAAAGCCAATAAATTCCACAATGTCAACTCCCCATCTCCATTGTAAGTCCAGAAAGTAGATCTAAAACTGTCTTTTGGAAAGTAGCTCATGAACAATGCTCACCAAGCACTTACCATTTAAAATAATCTGTGAAGTCTAAGTCTAAGAGGCTATTTTAACTCCTCTAATGGGCTTATCCTAAGAACTGTGTTCTAAACAGCACAGTTTTGCCTTGAACTATCTAATTTGTTTCTCACACACATAGAAGCACTACCACTCAGAACTGCATACCTTAGGCAGGCAAATCTTAGCTTTCTCTTCCTTCTCCTACCCACAGTGTTATCTGGTTCTGCTATTGTCACTGAGCCAGAGAATAAAGCTCTTCCAGAAAACTCACCCAAGATCAAGCTGTGCCTGGTGACAGCAACGTCCAGGCCATAAGTAATGTTCAAAGGATTCAACAACGCCTGTGACTGATCATTCTCTCTCCCTTGCCATCACCTGCTGATTTTGTCCAGGTGTTTTATGGCTATCTAGAGAATCTGGAGAGCAGACAGAGGAAGACTTTGCCAATTTCTTTTGTCTGGGACTGTGAATTCCTTACACAGATGGTGGACAGGCTCAGCCCAGGGCAGCACCAGGGTATATTGCCTTCAATCTCCAACAAGAGACGCAGAGAGAGACATTTTCCTCTCCCATAGCACTGCCTATAATGTGTCTGTGGGTAGCAAGACTGAGGCAGCAATAGCTTTTTAGGTGAGGAAAGTTAAGAAGAAAGAAATTCACTAAACGCTCACGAATATTTACTTCACCAAAGAATCAAAAAACGTTGACGAGAAAAAAATGTCAGAATATGCTTCTATCAAAGGATTACCCCAAGGGTTCAGTTGTTCACACACTTGTACATCACAGTCATGGTCTCCCACACAAACCAAAATAAGGACTTAAAACTCCAAGTCCACCCTTTTAAAAGCTGTTGCACTGCTGTGGTAGAAAGAAATCTGGGTTAGTGTCCAGACCTACACTGTGCAGCCACATGCAGCTAACTGGGTACTTGGAATGCAGCTAGTCCAAACTGAGCTCTGCTGTAAGTGTTCTGAAGGCTAGGCAGCAAAAGCAGAATATAAAATGTCCCTAGAAGCATTTATATTGGTTATCTCATTTTTAACATTTACTATATATACAAATAATAATTTTACATACAATGTTAAGTAAAATGTATATATAAAAAGAAAACCCTGTGTCTGCTTATTGACCCTCTGAGGGTCGCAATAGTGCTTCACCCTGAGTGCTGGTCAGGCACCGGACTTGTTATGTTCACTCCAGTTTCTTGACCTCTCTCTAAGAGAACAATTTGGTCCCTAGAAGGAGAGCCAAACAATCCCATTAACTTTAGAGTCTAGATTTTTTTTTTCTGACAACAGAGTTTTTAACCTAGACAAACATTAGGAATCAAAGAAATCTCACATGTCATTATAACACATAAAATACAGAAAATATATTCCCTGGATAAGAGATGTGCATTAACAAAGTAAAAACTGAGTTACATGTCTTGTGTGTGCATTTGTGTGTTTTTATCTATGTGTGTGTGTATATGCATGTGTGAATATGTATGTGTGTGTATGTGTGAATCCAAGTTTACTGTCACATGTATAGCTGACTGCAGTTCGTTGGTCAGAAGATTACAAAGGCAAATTTTAATCTACTGAATCTTAGATCTGTCACCAATTCTATATGAATACCATAAACTATGCAGCACAGTGTAGTTGTTCTCTTAGAGACACAGGTTTCACAGCAACAGCTGCACCAACAGCATCAGGCATTCCTAACTGTGTGATAATCTAGAGAACACCTCTGTGGATGGTTCCTGGGTAGTCAACTGCAGAGAAGGATATCTGGAGACACCTTTGCGTCCACACTTACACTCACTGGCAAGGTTATCTGATCAAAAGAGGACTAAGGATGAAGCACCCGAGGAAGAACAATTCCAAATGACAATCTAAATATTTAATTATGCATAGTATTACTCCATGAGTGCTAAGAGAACATGTAACTTAAGTCTCTAGGCTCTCAGATAGGTATAAACATTTTATTTTATAGGTTGTATTGCAGACTTGAGTCAGTTTGATGCCTCTATCAGAGAAATGAAATGGAAAAATGGGAGAATATTAAATTCAGGATCAAAATTAACTATCTGTTTAATGTATTGAAGTGAAACTAAACCATACATCTTGGCTTAGTGAAAGCATGGCTGCAGTATGCCACTGTTCATGTAAAACATGCATAACTCCACTGATTGATTTATTCCAGCAGAGGAAACAGAGGACTCAAGTCAGCCACCAGATAGTGAAGGTTCTGCATGAGAAGAATGTGCAGTGTCTCAAGAGGCATTCATACTAACATCAGTTTTTATTTGTTGCATATGCAAATGATAATTTTTATATATCAAGTTAAAGAAAATAGATCAGAATGAATTTCACTTGCTTTTCTTGCCCTTTTCTAGGTAGGCTTTATCACGATTTCCATTTGTCAGTGCTCAAGCAAGCAGAACTTAGGAGCTAGCAACTGAGAGGGAGAGGGAGAGCTCCTGGCACAGTGAGACTCTAATACATAGTTAGCATAGCATACCCTGTGAATTCTGTGATAGATCATGTATCCATATGGAAGGAGTTCTGAAGAAATAAAAACCCATCAGGAATGTAGAACATCACTGTCCACACCAACAGGTCTGCAGACAAACAATGGGTTGGCTTCAGCAACCCAGGGACCCTTTGAAGACGCTCCCCTTTACTACAAACCTGAGCCTACAGCTGGTTTTTATATCTCTAACCTATATGCAAGTAAAAACATTAGCTTAAATTATTTGCTTCTGTAAGTATTCCTATTATGTAGCAGGTAACTACCAAAGCAAAGCTAAACTGATTCACAGGTGTTCATTTCTGGGCTATTAAAGGATGGATGTGGGTCATAATGTGGATCGTTGTTGTCAAAGACTTTTGACCAAGCCCACTGGGGCCAGTTTAAGGTCTAGCTGTAGTATGTAAGGTGAAAGGATTCAGTAAAGAGCAAATGAGAAAACAAAGGATTGAGCATGCGTGTCCTCTTGCTTGATGCTCCTTAAACCAAGAGTATGCTTTGTGTAGACAGTATACTTGGAAATGGTACAGCTTTTAAAAGATCATTTCATTCAACATTAAGTTTTACTTTAGTCAGTAACTCCTTAAACTATGCTAAATGTATTGTTTAAAACATCTCAAAGTAGCCAGGTGACGGTGACGCACACTTTAATCCCAGCACTCAGGAGGCAGAGGCAGATGGATCTCTGAGTTTGAGGACAACCTGGTATACAGAGTGAGTTCCAGGATAGCCAGAGCTACACAGAGAAACTGTGTCTCAAACTCTCTCTCTCTCTCTCTCTCTCTCTCTCTCTCTCTCTCTCTCTCTCTCTCTCTCTGTGTGTGTGTGTGTGTGTGTGTGTATATATAAAGTGTTACTTCTCAATTCTATTTCTTAAACTATCTTTTTAAATATTATTTATTTTTCACAGCAAGGGGTCTACATAAACCAATGTAACATGATGGCTCTCAGAATGTTTGGGAATGGTCTCTTCATGTGTTATTAATAAGCCAAAGTATTTATATTACAGCCATGTCATGAATATTCAACCTCATGTAGACTCACACCACACACTATAGAGAGCAGAACCCACCTTCCCTTGTACTTTGTCCAAAGACCTCATTATAGCAAATGTTTCATAATGGAAGCAAAATTATATAAATGTTCATTGTAGCAACAGATCTAGATAAATACATTTTAAAAACCTGTCATTTTAAAGAAGAGGCAAAAAAAGTGCCAACACAACATAAAAGTTAATTTTACATCAGTATCATTAATATTATACTCACACTGTAACAGCCAAATAAACCTTGTGCCTTAAAAACAGACCAGGTCACGTGAGCAGCCTGCTGCATTCTGCTACAAAAGCAAAACCAGCCATGCAAGGTAAGTGCTGGACCCTCTTCCTTAATGACTTTTACTGTCTCTGGTCAACTTTTAAATCTCCCTCTTCCATGTATTTAATCAGAATGCTTCATCTGCAGAAACATCAGAAGTATTAAAAACACAAAAGCAAAGGCCAGTCTTTTTTTTTTTTTTAGTCAAGGTTATTTTCCTAGTTTGGGCATTTAAGTTTTTCTTTTCTTTCTTTCTTTTTTTTTTTTTAATCCAACAAATATTTAAACGTCTTTAAATGTGGCTGAAATTAGAATGTACACGAGATAGTTTTTCAAGGCCAGCGAGCACTTCCTAACCAAATCCCCCACTTCCTTTGCTAGCTAAACATAACTACTTCAAATGTGTACATCCTTTTCAAAGTTAGGAGGGAGCACCTCACATGTAATCGCAGGCAGCTGGGAAGCCAATTGGCACAGTCAGAGAGCACATTTTAGAAGGCAGCTCTTTAACATTCAATAACTAAGTGGTAATTGGGCACAGAAACATAAACTGTCAAACTGAATCAAAACGCCTTTGCTTTTCAGAGAATTATTTGTAAGATTATACTAGAATTAAATTTGAACATGCATCTACCCTATGCATTCAGTCAAATTATAAAAAAAAAAAAAACAACTGCTGTGCTTTCCTTGGATAAAATTAATGTCAGCTTTGTGTCCTCAAACCAGACCTGATCAGGGAAATGAAATATGTTTAGCCCTGAAATAGTTGTGGTAATTCAATCCCTGCACTCTCCTTATTTTCTTGATGACAAAGAAAAACTCCCAACTGGCAGGGCCACCTGCACTGATTACTCCTCCATCCACACCCACAGAATATGAAAATGAGCCAATGATCATTAACCTTAATTTCTTCTAACATAAACCTCAGCTCTTTTTCAGTCTTGCTACTCAGGGAACTCCCCTGAGATAAAGGAAAAGAGAAGAGGGGGGATAAGGAACTAGGGAGTGAAAGCTCTGAGCAAATGGAGGGGCACACAGATGAAACACAGAATCCACTGGCTTTTAAAAACTGCACAGCTGGCTTATTAAACTTCATACAGCAAAGATGTTACAAAGATAAAGAGTCTCGGGCATCACTAACTGTCCAGACAGTGGGTTTCTTCCCTGTGTCAGCCTCTCTTCAACAATGAAAAAGGATGCTTCCTCTGCACTATGCCTGCTCTCTCTCTCCCACTCCTCCACTCAGACAGCATTCTGTAATGATAGTCTGCAGTAAAAGATGGGCCCAGACAGCAGGCATGCAGGTGCAGCTGTAAGATCTCCAGGATGAGGACCAAAGGGCTGAGCAGCCAAGAAACAGATTCCAAGATGCACTCTTCAGATACAGCGGAGAATGCATAGCACCTTCTGGTCATTCACATTCAGGTCCCGCCAACTGGAATCATTTTTGCTTCAAATTGTGTGGGGTGAGATACCATTAGCATTACATCATCTTCTAATGGATGAGCAGATAGTTGGGGCCCTAAAAAGAAACATAACCAGGAAAAAAGAAGAGAGCCTTCTTAAATAACAGCCTCTTCAGCACAGATGTGCACACTGGAAATTGTCTTCTTATAGTTGCCTACATACCTCAGTGTCTTAAGAAAAATGCTCAAAGAGGATTAGACTATGAAAACACAGAAACACTCATCATGAAAATATATTCACCTACACATGGCGCCCTAGTAAAGAACTCTGAGCTGGGATAAAACAAACCTTAACAGTCATTATGTTGCTAAGTGAAAGCAAAAGGAGATATATATGGGGTGTGTGTGTGTGTGTGTGTGTGTGTGTGTGTGTGTGTGTGTGTGTTTCCATCAAAAGTATTTGCTACATGCTAAGACAGACAAATGCTCAAAGATATGATAAATACCTAACTGAATGACCTGGAAGCAAATTACAGAATGCTCATTGCCAATCATGGCAGGTGACCAGTAAACATTCCAGGTACTCCTTCATCATCTGAGAACCCAAATCAAAGAGCAGCCAGGAGGGGAGTGTGGCAGAAAGGCAGGAGAAACTAACAATGACAAAACCCCAGCTGCAACTTGGGACTGGATTCCAAAGCCCAATGGACACTACCGCCTAGCTCTCTGCAGCCCTCAGCTTCTCTGCTTTCTTGCCTACTAACTCTGTGGCAAGTGCTCAGTGGCCACCTCCATTCTGTCCCCTTCTCCCTTTCCCTCTCCCTAATCAGGCTCTCAGAGGTCAACGGTCCCCTCCAGAAGTGAGTACAAAGTGCTGAAGTAGTCCCTGCCATGAGTCATCTTAATAGATACTCTAGTGGCTGCTTGTGACCCAGCAGTGAGTCCAGAAAGCAGGGCTTTTAATAAAGCAGCACTTTCACACGCTCACAGCCCCATTAATTTAATACCTGCCGCTTGTTTAGCAAACAGCACAGGCATGTCTCCGTGTCGATAACTGCCCAGTGACAGTGAGGCGACTGAATCTGGGCAGGGAACAGATGCAGCTTTTTACGCTCTGTTAAACCATGTCACAGACTACAGCCCCTGAGCGCATTCCTTTATTTATGCTGTAGCCGGTTGAGCTAATTGTCAGAGACAGACCTGGTTCTAATTCTGCAGAGTGGAGCAACTGCGGGAGCACATGTGGGGAGTCATGAATGGTGCAGAACTCCAAAAAGAAACAGTTTGAAACCAGAGTCGGAGGGTGGAGGCATAATCTGCCAACAGCTTCCTCACAAAGACTTCAAAGGAGATTACCTTCTTCATAGGAGAGTGTGAGGGTGGGAGCAAAGGTACAGTGTTGGAAGGATTCGAATGGAAGCGAATTTTAAAGGAAAGACCTACATACAGAGAACACAACAGCTGTAGCATCCACTGTGCTATGGACATGGTTTGGCCTGTGCAGGCGTGAAATATTCACAGTCTATCTGATAACAGACCAATTGGTTGATACAGTTCACCCCAGCAGCTCTGTACAACGCAGGGTCAACCACTCAAAGGCCCTGATACAACTCCAGTAAAGATTCTTCACTCATTCATCCACCCATACAACTCTAGAGAGCTTGATCATGTGTAGACAGAGAAACTCCCTTTGATTGTCCTTCACATAGCCTGTGGTATTAGTAGTGTTTCTTATTAGCTACAGTACCACACTCATATTTTATCAGTAGCGAGAGCTCACTCCAGTTGAAAGGTCTTCACCCGTCATGGACGTTTTTCAGCAAATTAATGTCTTCTACCTGCATGGCTTCTCTTCGCATTGCAATTTGGGGTGTAAATGGATCATGAGACTTTACAGAAAGGAAAAAGACAGAAAGAGCTCAGTGTTGATCATTTGTACTACTTATGACTAAATGACCTCCACTGAAGAATAAAATATTAAGTCATTTGTCTTATGAGGTACAGAGGACATTTTATGGTGTACAATTTAGCTAATAATGGGTTGGGGCCAATCCTTAGCAAGTCACATGCTTCTATTGTCCCTTCACCCCCTGCTTATGTTTTTACCACATCCTAGCAAAAACATGACCAGAACGGGTGAAAAACATACGGTTCCAACTAATGAATCACATACTTTCCCGCAAGTACAGTAAGTACTACCAGCTGTGTGACAGTCTTACTTTGGCAGTGGAACCAGTGCCGAAAAGGTCGGCCCATTTGAAAGCAGCTGTATTGAAAAACCACAAGCAATATAAGTGTGTCTGCCTGCTCAGGGCGGCTTTGTCTCTGCTCTGTGTCTCCACTCTGTCCTTAGAACATGCCAGCCATCTTGTTTAGAAAATCTCAGGAATTGCAGCGATAAGAGAAAACCCCACAAAACTGAAAACCTTAATGCTTTCAAAAAATGTCACTTTGTGAAGTAGAATGCTATAAAGGGAGCAATAAAAGGAGCACCTCCTCCCACACCCATCCTCATCTTCATCCTCCCCCACAGCCATCCTCATCCTCACCCTCCCCCACACCCATCCTCATCCTCATCCTCCCCCACACCCATCCTCATCCTCATCCTCCCCCACACCCATCCTCATCCTCATCCTCCCCCACACCCATCCTCATCCTCATCCTCCCCCACACCCATCCTCATCCTCATCCTCCCCCACACCCATCCTCATCCTCATCCTCCCCCACACCCATCCTCATCCTCATCCTCCCCACACCCATCCTCATCCTCATCCTCCCCCACACCCATCCTCATCCTCATCCTCCCCCACAGCCATCCTCATCCTCACCCTCCCCCACAGCCATCCTCATCCTCATCCTCATCTTCCCCCACACCCATCCTCATCCTCATCCTCCCCCACACCCATCCTCATCCTCCCCCACACCCATCCTCATCCTCATCCTCCCCCACACCCATCCTCATCCTCATCCTCCCCGCGCCCCCCCCCCCCAGCTATCATGCACAGAGGCACACGTGGGATGTGTCTTGACTGAAGACAGTGGATATGCAGGGATCTAAATAAGTAGGTGGAGCCAGAGTTGGGCAGGAGTGACACTGGGCACAGATGCTCACAGATAGACCCACACATGCCTGGAAACTCCCACAAGCACACATAGAACAACTCTCAGATTTTCAACGGATGTCACTAGCAGCTGCACAGATTCCTACTGTTTAAACTTGCCATTCACACAACAATAACTTTCATTTGTAACCAAAGAGCATTCTGGAAAAACAAACAAACAAACAACAAACAAAATCAAACACACTCCCTGACAAATCCTGGATATTTTTACACACATGCACTTTTCCTTTCTGGGCAACAGTGTTCCCATGAATATCACTGAAAGAGAAAGGGAAGTGCCACAATATTAATCTAGTTAAATGGAGACACCAGGAACAGTTTCTAAATGTCTGTTGTGACAAGGCAAGACAATTAAAGCTTCACCATCATTAAGTGATTGGTCCTTTCTGTGGGGGGCTAAGTGTCATGTGAGAAAAACAAATACCAAGGAGTATTGTTTTCCACTTTCCCAAAGCCTCAACCAAAAAACAACAATGGTGAAGTGCTGTGGCTGTCTGCTCATGTTTTAAATACAAGGAAGCAACTGTGGGGCCAACAGGAAAGGTTGGCCTTTGATGTTCACTTTTATCGCCTAATTAGCTAAACTCGCTATTTTTAGCTTATGTCAAAAAGATGCTTGATTCAGCAGTAATCTAATCCAAAAGTCAAAATAACACCATATCTTTTCTTTTTGTTTACACCACAGTTCTATGAATATTTTTGTTTGCTTGTTTTGAATGAAGCTAAGCATCAAGGCATCACTGAAAGATCTGCTTCATAAATAAAGTGAAACTTTGGCCCCTAAGGTTTGAAATCATTCTCCATGAACTCAGGTGTTTGTATTTGGGAACACTGGGGATGAGCTGTCAAAGTGAGTGCTCATCAGATCTATCCATGTGGTTGGCTCAAGCCACAGGATGCAACAACAACAGCAGTTAATGGGAGAAGGCAAATGATGGAAACTCACTAGAATTTGAAAAACCAGACTTTGAAAACATACCTAGCCATAAAAAAGAAAACAGAGATACAGAGATGCAGATACAGGGAGAGGCATTATGCTTTTAAAACTACACTGTAACACCTCAATCATAAAGCTAATATGGAACTCCAAAGAAGAGAGTTCAAAACCGATTTATGAAATTACATGAACAAGTTGGTCAAGGACATGCTATTATAAACTTAAATTTTTATACAGTTACTAAGAAAGCACCAACTCTTAGTGATTTTATGACACAGAAGGATATTCATAATACATGGAGAAGCAAAGAGCAGCTTACCAGCCATTACATACAGTATGCTCTCTTTGTTTCTAAAATGAATATAAGAAACAGGAAACAGGAAATTAGAAGTACCCTAAAAATTTAACACTGTGTGCAGAGCTATTGACAGTTAGTTTGCTGTCAAACTGTATTTAATTTATATAAATTAAATAATGGAAAAAAGTGCTTAATGTCCCTCTTCTATCAATATCAAAATTTTTTTTATCAAAAAGTAAAATCTGGTTCTCGCTAGAAGCTATACTTGGAATCTCATGTACTGGAAAATATGTGGAGGTTTTTGTCAAAATCAAAATTTGCTTAATATTCAACTATTGTTATCTAACTACATTCAAAACAGGCTGCACGTGTATTTTCTGTATCTCTCCCCACCACATAGATTCCAAGTATAGTTTCATAATTTGGGCTTTGTTAATTGAAAGTTTACATAATTAGTGGTCCACAGATCTAAACCTTAACCTTACTAATCAATATAACAGCTTATTTAAATAGAGCTTCTAATTGGCAAGCACTCCCATAAAGTCAAAACCCATATTCACACTGAATCATCAATCCTTATCCCCAAACACAGCAGCTGCCCTGCAGAACACACCCAGTTTGGAGTCATCTACAATACCATCACAGGATAAACAGAGAGAAAAATCTGATAAATATGGATACCTAGGTTCAAATGTGGCTGGAATACTCAGATTAATGAGCAACTTAAAAACACATCCAGTAATTGGGAGGACTTATTGTTAAAGAAGCATTCAAGATTAATATTGGATAAACTCCTGAGTATGTGTGGATACTCATCTGGTAAGTACTGCAAATACCAAAGTTCCACAAACATAAAGAGAGCTACAGTCTTATCTTCTAACTGAATGCTCAGGAGCCCTCACACGGCACAGTCCACGTTCTAAGTGACTTAGAAGCACCTCTCAGCATTGTCAGCTGGGTGCTGTGTGTTACTCTACCCTTCCCTTAATCTTCACCTTTAGTTGGAAGAAGTATTTGCTAAAGACACTGCAAGTGCTGAGCACTATTCAGTCACTGATCTCTGGAGAGAAAAAGCAAGCAGACAAACACACAGTCCAGTTCTCTTGCCTCTCCAGCAGGTCACTGCTATGGGCCTTTCACATTAGAGAAGAATGTCTTTAACTACATAACCAGGACTGTCATGGCTATGAATGTTTTTGAAAAGAAAGAAAGACTATATCTAAAAGAATCAAGACATATAAAACCAAATATTTTCAAGTCATTCTATCAGAAAAATTTGTGCTTGATGGACAAAAATCTTTTAAAAAAATGTTTTGTCAAAGAATTGGCAATTGTACATTAGTATCAGGCCAAACAAAACTTAAATAAATTATTAACTTGATAAGGTAACTTGAATGAGTATTCCAAATAAATCAAAACAGGCAGTGTGTATTGAGCTCCTAGCCACACTTTTGATTATCCATTATTTTGGGGGAGCTACCTTCCCATATTTAACTGAAACACCATCCTAATACCAGATGCCATATTTAATTCATTTGGTAAAGATGCCAGGCGTGCATGTGTGTGTGCGCGCGCGCGCACACACACACACACACACACACACACACACATTACAAATTTTGACAACACTCAAATTTAGTATCAATATTTATGTAAAATCTATATCCCATAAAAGCCACTTTCTCAAGGATTCCTACTACAATACTCTGGGGAAAAACAATATAATCAGGTTTTATAGAAACGTGGTTTCTTAATACCAGCTGGTAATATTAGGGCCCTGAAGCCTGAGAACTGATCATATTAAAATCCAGATACCAGCTATTATACCTAACATGGTTGCTTCATTCAGATTTAGCATGAAGAAGAGCCTATCTGAAACAGACTCTATTTAATACAATGTGGTTTTAATTGGAGTCTGTTTTAGATGAGCCACCTGTATTTCATCTTTTTAAAATTATCCATAATTTTCTGCGCAATTTGCCTCTGCAACATAAGGAACAGCAGTTAGTTATAGATTATTGCCATTGTCTAGATGTCTAGGAAAAGAAGGCAAAATTATCTGTTTGCTGACATATGATGGCCCAGTAACAAAGATAAAAATCATCAGGCTGGTATTCTGGTTCTGCCCCATTCATAGAAAACCAAGCCTGTATGTTTGTACACAAGCAGTTCTGAGCTTTACATAGAAAGACAAGTTAATGCTCCATTACATTTGCTCAAGCTGTATTTCCATTGGCCACTGGAATGCCTAGTGCTGCGCTACTAAGTTCCCATGTGTTTTCCTCTCAAGAGTTTTTTAAAAGTTCTAACTGTGGAAGTTCTGCTTCTGGCAGTTATGTCAAGTAATCATTTCCCCAGCTGAACTATGGCTCTACTTCACAACTTTTTCTGCACCTTCTATTCATGGTTTTGGTTTTGTCATAACCAAAACTGCCCCAAAGTTTTATGTCACTACATTCTTGGATGTTTGCCATATTTTTTTATCAGCCTAATAATTTCTAAAGATTTCTGAAATGTAGTGTCTTAACATTCTAACAGTGTTTCCAGTATAGAACCAAGCACACAGTAGAGTATAAACCAAAGTCTGTTGGTGTGGCGCCAATGACAATCACCCAACCAAGAGAACAAAACAAGTAAGGTTGGAAGAACAGGCTCAATGTACTCTATTCTACATCAGCAACCGCAAATACAACCTAGTTTCAACAACTGAAGTTTCAGTAGCCATCAATATTAAAACTGTTTTGGTCACAACCTAAAGTTATGAGAACTGTAGGTTATTTAACAAAGGCTAACATATCCCCATCTATAGTGAACACGCTAGTTTTACACTCATGCTAATCAAGTCTTTCTCTTTACATTTACCAGATAACACAAAAAGCAATTTACTGTTCCTATCCTAAGCAGACTGTCCATAACAAGGCTCTTCCCACTCCGTACTCTGATATGAATATGTGATATATATATACCATTCTCTGTTGCAAATGTCAATGCATCCTTTTCTCCACTCAAGTTGTATTCTGACTTTGCCTAACTTCTCTATTTAAAAATGTTCTGAGCTGGCCAGTTAGCTCAGTTGGTTAGAGTGTGGTGCTGATAAAAATGTTCTGATCTGTGATATCACCATCAGTTTATTTTCCCAGTGTCTCAATGTCAACAGACATCCTAAATAGAATTACTTACTTAGAGTAGCAAATCCAACATTCTAACTTCAAGTTATATGGCCTTTTAGTCACCAAAAATATCACACAACTACACTTTCAGATGTTTCATTGTTGAATGCCAAAGTCTAGACCCAAGAAACAGAACATACTGAAAGATGGAGAAAGTGGTCATCTAATTCAGCCCACTAACACCAGCAGTCTCCTTACATATCACTGCAGAGGTGGTAGCTTGCTTGGTAGGCTCTCTTTCAAACAGGGTTTGGAAAATTACATACAGCAGACCCATATGGAGCCCACATTTCCACAGTCGTTCTGCTGAATGACAAACAGGGCACCCTTGAAGTTACTGTGGTTGTGTGCTTTAGCTGCAGCATTTAAGCAACTATCTGGTCAGATATTTAGTGTAAAGCCAAATAGTGACTTTTCTCACTATAACTAAAAAGGGATAAAGTTTCTTCTACACTGTATTAGTTACATAATAATTGGGCTTTTTCAAAGATACCATAAATTGCCTTAATCCAGAAACTATTCTGAACACTGGTAGAGAACAACTTCCCTGTATAAACGTATTTCTCTTTTTTTCTGAGACAGGGTTTCTCTCTATAGTTTTCGAGCCTGTCCCGGATCTCGCTCTGTAGCCCAGGCTGGCCTTGAACTCACAAAGATTCACCTGCCTCTGCCTTCCGAGTGCTGGGATTAAAGGCATGTGCCACCGCTGCCCAGCTCTATACTTTTTAATCAAAGTTACTAATTAATTTATTTTCTTGATAAATTTGTCTTTCCCCTTATATAAAATGTATTAGTCAATGCACCACAAGCTCTATCAGGTTTCATTCCATATTTTACAATACCTTTACATTTTTTTGATAATATCAAGGTTTGTGGGCATGTTCTTGCTGTCAAAGTTTTACATAGATAAACAGTTTTACTGGACAGTAACAAGAAATTGTTCATGAGAACAAAACTTGAATCAACCCAGACAAGCTAAATATTTCTAGACATACTTTTTACAATAAACTCAACATATAAACACAGACGGCTTAAATGTCAAAATTGGGGATTTTCAAAACTGGGTTTTTTTTTAACAAAAGAACAAGTAAATTTCCATTAAAAGATGACTAACAACTTTATATATTCCATGGCAAAGATGGTTGGGGAGTATGGGATCGAAAGGTTAATGACTTCTAAGAAGCGAGACAAGGAGAAAATAAAACTAAGATATGCTATGAGGGGTGGGGTTTGGTTGTCTTATCAATAGTCAGGAGACTGATGGCAACTTAAATTTAAAATACAATGATATTCCAAATCTGCACGGAGTGAGTAGCAGAATAAGCTGCGGGACAGTTACTAGAGCAGCTTAGTAGGATATGGAGGCAGCCAGGGCATGACAGCAGACTCCAACCCGGAGGTAAGGTCTCAGGTTGGAGTGGCACGTGGTGGAAAGCTGCTAACAAAATACACGTATGCAGACTTTTTCCCATTTGCCGCGTGGGAAAACCCACAACTTCCACGAGGCCCTTTGTTTTTATGTCCATCTTCCTGTGCATGCTGTGCTGTCAAGTACAGGGCAGAGAGGGATGTAACAACGAACCCCAAATCTAAAGACTATCCACGAGATGTTAAAGAAAAAGTGATGAACTTCTGGATTCTTTCTGTCTTTCCTTCTTTCTTCAAGTGACTGTAACTCTGGTTCTCACTTAGAAAAGGGGTGAGGTGTTATGTGAACCCATGGCCTTTAGTTACTTAGTAAACCAGTAAGTAAAATATAGATGTAATTTACAATCATTTCTTCTACAGTTATCCCATTATTTTGAAGGAAACATAGGGTAAGGATTACCCCTCCACACACGCACACTCATGGAGAATAAAACCTGCTGTGGATCAGACAACTGCTCTGTTTCCCTTCCTCTTGCTTTCCAAAGGGGACACACTGTTTTGCTCCATCTTCTACACTATACCATTTTGGCTTTAATTAGCCATGAAAGGATACAAAACTGATTTTGTGTTCAAAATGACACAACATCAAGCCTTGCTTCCTCACTCTAACAGAACAGAATGCAAACAAATAAGATTCTTAAAGTGCCAAGCAAAACTGAAATGAAACCGGTCCCTTTGGTATCTACACATATCAGCAGTTCTCAGCCTCAGGATACCATTCCTTAGTTACATATCAGATAATTATATTACGATTCAGAATAGTAGCAAAATCACAGTTATGAAACAGCAACTAGATACTTTTATGGTTGGGGGGTCACCACAACATGAGAAACTGGACTAAAAGGTGGCAGCATTTGGTGTTGAGAACCACTGATACATACAGTGCTAGAGTGAAGCCAGAATTATGTGAAAGCAGTGGGATATTTGGTAACCATTCTCATGGTATAAATGCAGCAGCTCTGGTTGTGATGTTCAGCTGACATCAAAGCCATCTACACAGAACTGGCATGGACAAGCCTTTGCTGGGGAAGATCTGTGTCAGTCAAGCTGATGGCTCTAACTTCCCAATGTAACCTGTCTGCAATTCACATCACAACAGCATATAATCAACTTTGGCTTTATCACACTAACTCCACAGGTTCAAAGCAATAACTAAATTTCTGTGGTTTCCCAAAATATTTCTGTTAAAAATGTTTAAAAAGTCCCCTTTTAAAAAGACAGCAGCAGCTCCCTATATTTCAAAGACATACTCACAACTAAATACACACTCCACCTACAAAACCCAACAGGTCTCCCCAGCGTGAGCTTCCCAGCTGCTACAAGTTCCAGGATAGGAGTGGAACTAAAAGACAAAGCCATCTGCTGCCTCAGGTGTGAGCAGGATATTTCAGGCCTGATCCGAAACATAAAGGATATTGTGGGAAAACTTACATACCGTGACATAAACTGATTTTGAGTGCTCGGTGAGAATATATGTTGGAAGGAACATGAAAAAAAATCAGAGCTACACTTGGATCTGGCTGATAACGACATCACTAGGATATCATAGGCAACTATAATTAGCACTAGGTGGCTCTGAGCAGGACTGGATCTGCCTCCTAAATTTTAAATGATTGCTTGAAGCTAAAACTCTGGAAAGTTCTTTGGTCTGGTAATCAGTCTGGGAGTCTTGTAGAAACAAGCTTTCTCGTGGTATTTCCACTGCCTGGTGGTTTCTGGCACTGTGTACAGAATACGATTTTTCTAAAAGTGTCTGGTTACTTCCATTTCCTATCTCAGCTGCAACCAAGTATTGGGGGGCAGGTGTTAAAAGTACACACAGATAGAAACTTTTCATCAGCAAGATTACTTCTTATAAATCAAGCTGAATGAAATTCATCAGTATCACTTGGATGCATTAAGGAGGCCAATGCTGTGCTGAGTGCTGAATAAAACAGAAAATATGGACAAAGAAAACAGAAAAGCACTTTAAAACTTGTTACTCTTACAACCATAACCCTAAGTAAAGCATAGAGACATCTTTAAAAATTGAACTCTCACAGACCCTTAAGATTACAAGGACTTCTGATAGATCATTCTCGGACTCAGATCCTTAGCTTGCACCCTCAATGGCCTTTGCACCTCTAATTACATATATATGTGGTACACTACTATACATTACACATTTTTCCAATCATAAAAGCACAGCACTAGAAAGAAACACCTACAGAAACAATCTTTTGCGTCTATTGAAATGCTAGACAATCATCTACTTCAAAGACAACAGAAAAATACAAAGTGCTGATTTTAAATAAATCAAAGTAGGTCATTTTCTACATGGATGTAAGCTGCTTTACTTCAAGTCCACTAACGCAAACACTAGATAAGACACAGGACTCTCAAAAAGGAATTTAACATCTAAACACAACAATTACACATTTCTAAAGTTAAATAATAATTACAAAGTAATGGCTTATTTGAAAATACAAGCACTTAGAA
Source organism: Onychomys torridus (assembly GCF_903995425.1). Classification (NCBI taxonomy): domain Eukaryota; kingdom Metazoa; phylum Chordata; class Mammalia; order Rodentia; family Cricetidae; genus Onychomys; species Onychomys torridus. The sequence goes on from NC_050444.1 coordinate 101,875,681, forward strand.
AGTCTGCAATTTAGGAAACGTAGTAAAATTAGGATTTCATATGTAAAAGCCTGTATTTCCCCCTTAAAGTCTTAACCTGGTGATAATTTAATTTTTTTTTAGTTATGGAAAATTCATTTATTTTCATAAAACAAGTTAATAAACTGGCCTTGGATGATACTAAAGAAGAAATTTAATCAAAAGTAACAGAGTTTCTGAAAGCTCATATTCATGAGGTTGTGGTCAGTGGCTTCTGTTATGCATGACAATCCAATAATTTAATTCTAGCATTAACTTAAGCATGCTCTTACTAATCACTAACAAGTAGAAGCAGCTTAACTCACTGCCTATTCTGTGTATTTTATGTTAGATAGACATGTCTAAAATGTCTTTAAGAAGTGATTTCAGGTTGTAAAAAGAAATTATCTCAATAAATCACCATGCAGCAGCATCACTGGTTTCTCTTTTTTATTACCTTTCCCAAGTCAAGTATTTTTACTTTCATTATTAACAACACAAACAAACCTTACAAAAGCATATGTGAAAAAGTCTCCAAAGTGGACTAATTTCCAACTAACGGTGACAAACTAAAGAATTTTAATTTTTATGATAACTTGAACCTATTTTTACCATGTTGTTTCTAATATAAATCTGAAGTAGCATTACAAATACCATATTCACTAAAAGTAAAAACTAATGAAGAGTTCAAACTTCTCTGTTCTTAATCTTGCCAAGCCATGAAAATTAAGCATAAGAAGAAAATTAAGCCTTGAGGGCAAAAAACCCCAGAGTAACGCTGTCTGTAAAATCATGTACAGGTTAAGTCTGATTAAATCAGAAAGTCAACTTATCAAAGACAGAGACAGACACAGGTGCACAACCACGTATGCACATTCTCACACAGCACCCATCTAGCCACTATCATTCACACCACCTTGTACTTCTTGACAAGCTGAACAAATTACATTAAAAGCAATGCGAACATATCACAGTCCATCTAACTTAGCACCTATACAATGTTTAACAAAACACATGAAGGACAGGATCCTTTCATGTTAGAAAATGGTCATTATTAACTATTAGTTTTGAACCAAATTTTCATGTACTAGTTAATAGTTTCTTCAGAGAGGAGCAAATCCTCTGGATCTTATTAAATGTTCCAGCATTTCACATGATACAACCCCATCATTCTATTAAACTGAGCAATTCCATGAAAGAAACTGTGAACTAAGCTTGAATCTGAGGCATGTATCTTAAGATTTTAACAGTCCATTTTGCTCATGAAGATACCAGCATAAGGCATCAAATATATGACTCCCAGGAATGAATTATCTCCAAAAGAGCCCAAGCTGGGTATAAGCAAGGCCTGGTTCTACCCTTTGTGGTCAAATGACACCAAGCCTCTGAATTTTGGTTCTTGGAGAGAAGCTACCACTATCAGGTATTATAAAGCACTCAATGGACAGTCCAGTTAGGTTTGACCCTAAGATATCATTGCCATGAGCATCCAGAGTTATGAGAGTCTCAGGATAAGATCGTAAATGCTCATAAAGAAACTCATCAGGATTAGTGTTTGAGGAAATCATAAGAAAAACAAAAAGAATGAAGGCTTTGTTTTACATGACAGAAATCAATCACCAGAAAAGTTTATTCTCAAAGAATAACATCATACTAGCTTTTTAAATTTAATTATCTTTTAAATTATTACACAGTGGAATCATGATATGGATAGTATAAATTAAAAGAAAATAACAAAATAACAAAACATTTCAGAGTATAGGAAAAGTGAGATGGCTCAGGGGTTAGGGGGTCTGCAGCCAAGAGTAACAACCGAAGTTCAGTCCCTAGAACCCATGTCATAGAAGAAGAGAACTGAGTTCTGCAAATGCCCCTGACCTCCATATGCATACCATGGGCTACACACACACACACACACACACACACACACACACACACACACCACATGCACGCAATAAATAAATGAATGAATAAATACATAAATGTAAATATGAATTTAAAAAGTTTCAGATTGCAAGTCATTCAGTAAGTCAGGGGGGAGAGGAAGCAAAATCTTAGAGATCTTCAATTAGAAAGAAGAGAGCTGAGCCAGTGTATGGGAAACTTCATCTGTTGAAGACCTTTTCCTGGGGTTTGGAGTGTAGATTGGTGGTAGAACATGTGCTTATCATGAGCAAAGCCCTGGGATTGATCACCAGCACTAGGAGAAGAACAATGTTCCCTTTTACATGCAAGGGAAACATGAAAATGCACAGCATAAAAACGTGCAGAGGTGCTTTTCCAAGTACTCTAAAGTGAACTCTAAATATACTAAGGTACACCTCAATTTGCTGACACTAAGTTTCCTTACTTTTAAGTCTAATTTACTAAACAGTTTTAAAAGATGTCGAATTAATTTCATCACTAAAAACTTCTAAATTAATAATAAGAGCTCTTGACTAAAACTACTTACTCCCACATGAGTGTCTGAAATCAATGGGTCTTTAGCTAAGATTCCAAAACTCTGTCATGCAGCAATCTTGTTTAAATAAACATTACACTCCCACGGAGACATAAGAATGAAACAAAATACCATATATAACAAAGACACAGTCAGTTTAAATCTGTTTTGGAACACCAAGAAATAATAATGAATTTGAGGAAATGGTTCTGTTGGTAAAATGCTGCTGTGCAAGCAAAGAATTCATGTTTGCATCATCAGTCAGGGTACAACTGTGTACACCTATATTCTAGTGCTGGTAAGGAGACAGAAGGTCATTGGAGCTTGCTAGCCAGCTAATCTCTCCAAATGTGTGAGCTCTGGGTTCAACAAAAGACTCTATATCTCAGTCTGGGTGGTGGTAGCACACACATCTTTAATTCCAGCACTTAGGAGGCAGAGACAGGAGGATCTCTGAGTTTGAGGCCAGCCTGTTCTACAGAGTAAGTTCCAGGACAACCAGGGCTGTATAAAAGCCCTGTCTCAATAAAAACAAAGAAGTCCTATATTTCAAAACTTAGATGGAGAGAGACCGAAAGATCCAATAACCTCTGGTGCTCTCGTTCTCTCTCTCTCTCTCTCTCTCTCTCTCTCTCTCTCTCTCTCTCTCTCTCACACACACACACACACACACACACACACACACACACACACACACACACCAGAATGTCTACAAAACAAAAGGAATACTACATATGGTAGTGTTGTTTAGCAGAATGGGAATTTTTCTGTCTGTTGCTAAAATTTAATTGTCATTAACTGATCTATCCACTGATTAGTAAAATACCTTTTGTCCACAATAAGTGGAGATATCTCGTGCAACAAGTTATTAATAAACACATCATTTGATCACCACTCACTTATAGTTAAGGCTTACCAACATGTTCCACAGGCAAAATAAACAATGACCTTCCTTTTCCCCTGTCAAAGTTACTATAGTATTATTAGAGCGTTACCTTGCCAACATGCCCTTTGACCTCAAAATCCTGAACTTTAAATTACATCTAATACAAGCTTTGGACTTTGGTTTGGTACTTTAAAATAAACACTAAAGTTGGTTTTCCTTTTTTCCTTTTTAACTTAACAGAAGAAAAACAACATCTATAAACATTAACAAACTTAAGTACAGTCCTGTTTTGACGTTAATGAAATATTGTTACACTTAAATCAACTCTTCTTTAAAACATGGGGTGGGTATTTCAACACATTCTCCCTTCCTGTGTAGCTTGGCTTGTTTAGGGCACTTAGATAAAACAGCACAAGTCACAAACCCACTAATCATCCAAAAAAAAAAAAAAAAAAATCAACTCCATTACTCATCAACAGCCCAATCAAGGCACCTGCCTCCACAGCTCTTCTTTGACTGTGAAAGATACAAACTCTCTGAGACAAATCTGCCACTGGTGGTCAAGAAACCATTTGGCAGGAACTGTCATCACTAGTGTCCCAGACTCTTAAGATTCAAGAGACAGGAAAACAAGCAGTAAGTTGTCTTAGAGATATATACTTTTAAAATTTCTTAGTATTGGCTTTCAAACTGAAGTCTGGAGTTCTCGTGGTCTAAATGATCTACATAAAACTTTTGTTTGGCAATTACAGGTAGTCATGAAACCCTCCACGGAGGAAAAACTATTAAGCAGTTCAAGAGATATATTCTGGAACCAAATTATAGGGATCCAATTCAGCACTTCCACTTACTCTTGCTCTAAAAATGCACACAAATTACTCAATCTCTTTGTGTATGTAAAATGGAAGCACCAGTATCCCCAGTTAAGGAAAAAAACCCAGTAAACTCTGACACAGTACCTGTCTCACAGCTGAAGTGCCTAATAAACTGAGCTGCTATGGTCACAGAAGAAAGAAAACCAAACAAATGCATACAGATCACAGGCCTGTCTTTTCTAGACAGAGCTGGGATTTAGTTGGGACTAACTCAAAAGAGGTGGTAAGGCAAGCTCAGGTCTAAACCTAGGACACAGGAATTCTGCTCCCAGGTCTCCAACAGATCCCTATCCAAGCTCACAGAGTAACTCTGCCCTTTGTGGCCTCATATGGAAAACGACAAGAAGAGTCTAGAATCTTTGTCAGTGTTTGGAATACTGGTCTGATAGTTGAATCCCATTTAGTAACTGAAAGAAATATCCCTCTCCACACTCCCACACAAAATTCAATTACCATTACAGTGCTTATCATGTATGGTAGAATCTTTTTCTTTTCTCTTTCTCCTTCTTGAATTCTTAGCTTTACCTATTGTTTCTTGTTTTTTGGGTTGTTTTTGTTTTTGTTTTTGGTAACAATGTGATCCTAGATTGTTGACAGAAAACTAATATACCTAATACTCTGTGCTTGTGAGCAGCTGAAGTCACACATTTCCTAGTAGGGTGAGACCAGTAAGTAACAGAACACTACTTTAGCCTCTGTGGAGTGGATGGCACATACAGTTTTTTATTTACCTCCAAAACGGTATACCTCAGAACTGCTTAATGTGAACAGAATATTTAGAATTTAAGAAACTTTCAAATAATCTCCTTTAATGCATGCTCCTCAGGAAAAGTGGCAACAAATAATCAGGTTTTAAAACCTTGAGTTCTTTCAACAAATTACAGTTAGACACTATCACTAAGTTCAGAAATAGCCATGGTGGAGTAGGGTGAGCAGGGAGTGCACCTCTCTGCTTGTAAAAGTACTGCGGGAGAAACTTTCTAAGAACCTTTTAGGGAGTCAAAGCAGAAATCCTTGGATTTACAACCTACATCAAAAGTCTTTGAAATACCTTTTATTTCCATTCTGCCTTTCTACAATGATATCAAAGCTCCCTACACACACCAAATCAAAAGATATTCCAGAAAGACATTTCCATTCTTAACTTACCAAGGGAGAGAGGGGCAGGAGCAGCAAGAGAGCCCAGATCTCCAGAATCATCTTAGGTCACTGTTCCAGTTATTGTGATATGAATAGAGAAACTGCAGCTTGAATTTAACAATATAAATGATCTGTAAGGTCCCAGGAACCGTAAATGCATTTTGATTATTAGACTGTCTTTAAGATTCATATTTTAGTGTAATTAAGAAATGAATAGAACCTTGAAGAGGCAAAAGAAAAGTGTTAAGCTGAGAAAAGTCTCTTTTATTATTATGACTAATAGAAAAAATAATAAATTCAAAATGCAGTCTATATAAGCTGAGCTACCAACATTCACTGGGACTCCGAATGATCTTAAATTCTGTAAAATGCTCCTTTTTAAAAAAGCCTTATCAATATTTATAGAAAAATCACAATTTATCCTTTAATAACAGGCAAAAAAGGAAAGGTATAATTAATTAGTAGGATAAGACTGTTAGCATACAGAGGCATCCTCTGAGGACACAGGAAAAAACTGGACAGTGAGGAAATGATCCACATCAAAGGTGTGGAAAAACCTGCTGTCTGGTGGGGAACACACTCCAGTGGAAGGGGCATGGCTTTATACAGCAGGCTGCACCGCCCTGAACATTCCTTTCCCTTTCTTTTGGGATATTTTATTTGCTTTCTCTCATTCTCTTAAAGATCTGAAAACAAACAGGCAAAACCCTGCAACTGCTTACACACAGGAGGTTCTGTAAAATAACACTTCCCCTTTCCTAATCTTCATAGAAACTCTTCAGTATCCTAAATGCAAGCTTTCACAGATACACAATTTAGTCAGTTAATGAAGTCATTATGGGTTGTTGTTATAATACTCTGCTAAGTCTAACTAGATGCCAGAATTCCTTATGCACTGTCTATGATTTGCAGGTAAAATAAAAAGCAAAATAATAGTTTTTCTTAAACCTTGTCTTAGATAATAGAAAAGAGTATTTAGAGTATTTGAAAGAATAGATAAGAGTCTCAGAGACAGAATGTAGATTTAGGACAGTGGGTCAGCTCAGTTGAGAGCACTTTCCTAGCATGTTCAAGGCCTGTGTTCAATCGCCAACACCACACAATACACCCACACCCACACCCACACACCCACACCCACACACCCACACACACACACACACACACACACACACACACACACACACACACAGGGGGGGGCAGAGTCAGAGAGACAGACACTCAGATTAGAGAAGCCTTCTTGCTCTGAATTGCCTTGGAAAGGTTAAGGAATCTTCTCTTGGATTTTTCATCTTCAAATTAAGCACAGTAGTCTATCATCTGTGTCCATCACAAAACAAGATGGTTATTTTCCCATAATTTATGACTTACGTGAAAGAAATTCAATGTAGCAATCCACTCTAGTTTGGGTTACATTTTTCTACTTTTCATAAAATTCTGTTCTTTAATAATTATATTAAAATATCCAATACCAAGCCAGGTGTGAGGGTACACATCTGTATTCCAGGCATGTAGGCACTGAAGAGGTTGTGGCATGAAGATCATAGGTTAGAGGTTGCCCTGATTTTACACAGCAAGACTTTGTAATTACATATATAATTTTGTATTAAGTATATGTATATTCAATGTGATGAGATTACAAGATTACCTATTTTATATTTGAAAGAGAAATTCTCAGATATATACAATATTAGGACTGGATGTTCAACCTAGGATCACATTGCTGTTCTATTATTCATTTTAGAAGCATGGACAAGACTGTTTCTTGAGTTGTCAAGGTCAAGTAATAATTACATGTACATAAGTAGGGCATTAGAAAATTAAGTGTAAGATGATGTACACAAAGTCTTAGTCCCCTAACTTAACAGTAATGGTATCCAGTGCAAACTAATGTCTGGCAATCAAATCAGCCAGTGGCTATGTCCTTCAGGCATCTAAAAGTCAAGATACAGGAACTTCTCAGCAATCAAGTTTCCATCCATTCTATTGTTTCCAAGACCCTCAAAGCCTAATTAGATCAATACTGGGGCCAAGTATACCATGTAAACTATCTTCAGGAGACCCCAAATGGCTGAAAGAGAAGTCAGGTTTTTTCAGAAGCCCGTGTGCAGACAAAGCATCTCTTATGCCAGTTGTGGAACAGTTTTATGAGGGAAGGCAACAAATTTAAAAGCTTTAAGATACTGAGTTATCAGGAGCCAGGAGCTGGAGTCACCATTTCCTCTAAAATTTAGGATGTTGACCAAGAATACCCAGCAGCCTGAGACTTCAGAATGGACAGTTAAGCCTGTAGCTACAGAATTACTGCATCCATGGTTGAGGAGGTATCAGAGATGTGGGAAGTCCTTCTATTTGTCAAAGTCAAGAAGAGTACCTATAACTATGGGATATCATGAGAATAACCAACCACTTTCTGACTGGATTTTAGTCCCTTTCCACAAGATGAAACCCAAACCTGGCACAACTATCAGCCCAAGAACTTGTGACTAGACAGATCATAAGCCATAGAGGAGAACCTACAGCTATTATTCTACTAAAAAGACATTGCATTAAACCAATACTTAATGACGTATCATTGTACTCATAGATTAAAGAAATCTTTCAACCCTCATCAGAGAATCTTCTATTTGTAGTAGATGGTGATTAACACAGAGACCCACAACTGACTAAGGTGCAGAAAATAAGAGACAGTGAAATGCTCACCCCTAAAATGGGCTATCTCTATCACATCTCCTCCTCCAAAGAGATCATTGTGGTAGACAGTGAAGGAAGAGCAGAAGAACCAGCAGCAGTAGAGGACTACATGGAAATGGGGTCTTCTGTACACAACAGGGGAACCACACACATGAATTCATAACGGTAAGTAATACTTGTGTGAGCTCAAGCCAGCTCAAATCCCAGGATTAAGAAGGGAAGTAGACACAAAGTCCTATCCTAGCTAAGGGGCTATAGCAACTGATAGCCACTGGAAAAGAAGAGCCAGTTTTCTTCAAGAGGATAGCCTGTGGTAAGTGGAGCACACTGCAGTGGAAACCCACATATCTAAGAATATATGGGCAGCACAAGTTAGATTTGGTGGTGTTGAAAACAAAAAAGACAACATAATATTGGTGGGGAGAAAAGAGGGATGATCTGGGAGGGGATGGAGAACAGAGGGTCAATGATACAAATATAAACAGATACATCTGTACAGTGAGATCCTGCCTCAAATAAACAAAAACTCTTACTATATATATATTGTATCCAAGCATTTTACATTAGAATCTAAGCAGGAAAGGCATCCTACAGTGCTAGAGAAGGTACAAAACAATGAACACTGTGGGATGAACGGCAACAACTGGGAACAAATGTCATCTATAATTGAGTCTCAGACATAAAATCATAAGGTGCATGAAGTTAGCCATAGACAGTTCTGCTTCCCTTGTCGGTTTCCGCAGGCCTTGCCCACCCATGAGCAGACATGAGAGAGCAAGTTAAAAGTATTACCTATAAGGGGGAGGGTGTTGGAAGAAGCGGAGAATGGTAGTTGAGTTATTTAAATGCACCCTGGTTGAAGATGACATTTCCCATGTACACTCAAACTACTCAAGCAATATGGTTGTGTTTTCTTGATGTCTATCAGCTCTGCTTTGTTGCAGATTTGAGCCTAGCACATGTTCCAATTAACTCAACTCTTTGTTGCAACTTGCTAAGTTAGGTAACCCTTGCCAAAAAGGGGTAGGTGGTGGGTTACATAACAAGGATGGGGATGGAATCTGTTGCCAAGTCTGCACTGAGTTGGAAGAATGTGTGTGGTATGGGTGGAGGTGGGTGGAAGGTGGGAAGAAAAGGGGAGACCACAGGAAAGATGATATCCTTTGAGACAGACTTTGTCAGGGACAAGTCTGATGGCCATGGCCAAAGCAAAGGGTTCCACAGGTAACCAAACTAGAGATAATGAAGAGTCAATATTCAGAATACAGACAGAGTTGTCTTATTAACAAGAATTTCCCCCATTGGGTGATGCCTCTGGAACAAGGGATGACAAGGGATTTAAGATGGCTTGATCCAAGTGCAACTATAACAAGATATATATATATATATATATATATATATATATGTGTGTGTGTGTGTGTGTGTGTGTGTGTGTGTGTGTGTGTGTGTGTGTATACATATATATTATATAAAATGAAAGAGAAGTGTTCGGGCTAAATGACCACATACACTTTGACAAACTCTTTCAAGTAAGATATTACCAGTTCAACAGTGTGTGCATGCCCCTTGAGTGAGTCTATAAAGAAGAAAGCAAGCCAATTTGACCTCTTAAGCAGGAGTAAAGGCATCTTAGATATCGAGACCAATATGCTAGTCAAACTCACTTGTAGATGAACTGTCCTGTTCTAGTTCAAGAAGTATACTCCCAACTCTATTCAACAATCTCCAATTTGTGAAATAGTTAATGTGTTACTGATATGAATATATGCTCACCAATAGGAGAAAAATGACAGAAACTGAGTATTAAAATGCAGTCACCATTAAAAATCCATGGGATCACTGGGCGGTGGTGACACATGCCTTGAATCCCAGCACTTGAAGGCAAAGGCAAGCAGATCTCTGTGAGTTCTAGGCCAGCCTGGTCTACAGAGTGAGTTCCAAAACAGCACCCTGTCTCAACAACAACAACAACAACAACAACAAAATGAAATAAAGAAAAAAGAAAAGAAAAATCCATGGGATTGATCCTTCTGAAGATAGGATTATAGCAACTGTCAACATACCTCACAAAATGTTATTTCCAAAAGGACACACAGTACTTCTATTTCCCAGCAATAGGCAAGAGGAAATGGCAAAAACAAAATTAAATGTACTTATTCAAAATACAAAGACTTCCTAGACGAGACAGAAAGACAAAGGTGGAAAATTAGTTCACAGTTGTAATTTCTGTTCAGAGTTACTACTGACATCTATTTTTCTTTCTTAATTGAAACTTTATCATTAAGAAATGTTCTTAGGCTTGGGAGATGGTTCGACAGTTAAGAGCACTTGCTGTTCTTCCAGAGGACCTGAGTACAGTTCCTAGCACTGTAACAGGCAGCTATCAACTATGCTTCCAGCTCTAGAGAATGAAGATAATCTCTTTGAGCGTGCGTGTGCACACACAGATAGATAGATAGATAGATAGATAGATAGATAGATAGATAGATAGATAGATTGATTTAAAGGAGAATTTTTAGGTTCTACTTAAAACAAGTGGTGAGAGAACTGACCGAGTGGACCAAAGGAAGGCTAAGCCATGACTGTGGAGCGACAGCAGTGACAAATACATGCATGACTTATTGGCTGTTCACAATGCTAGAAAGCAGACTAGAAACATGATCTGAACATGGAACTCCGTTGGCTTCCTCAAAGACCAAGGGTTAGGGAGGAGTGTCACAAGCGAACACTCTTCACTGGGCTGAATGCAGAGTAATGAGGGCAGAGCCTATCATGGCAGGTTTAATACCATAATTTTTCTAAAGTAAACTAAGGGGTGGTTAGTGAGGTGCCATCAAATAAGCTGTGTGAACTGTATCATCTGAAAACCAAAAATACCACAGTTACTGTGTAAGAGGTTCTTCACCTGTGATAAACACACTGTTTGAATCAATCACCACCTAAAACCAATGATGTACCAAAAAGGCATAACTCTGTAAGACCCTCGGGCTCTGTGATAGAAGATAAGGCATCCTTGGACTAGCAGGGGTAGAAGCATATTCTCACAGACAAATGTGTGTAAAGATGTATGCATTCATCTCACACTATGAAAATGTTGAATGATGAATCCCAGAGACAGAAAAGATGAAATGAACACAAAGTCTAAGGTTTTTCCAGAGCTTGAGGCATCAGATGAGAGTGTGGTTCTCTTCATGCTGCAACCAAGATTAAAACCATTCAAGAGCAGTATGTGTGCTGCCTCCAAGCAGACTCTATGTTAAGAGGCAAGTCATCAGCAGCTGCAGAATTCTTCAAAAACGGTTAGTTCTGAACAGGACTTTCCCACAGTCCTCTTAGCTTTCATAAATGCAGGGAGAATCGAGTTCACAGGTGACATCTTTTGTAAGCCTTTTGCTTTTCTTATGAAACCTATTACTGGACTCAAGGAGAACATTAGAAGCACTGGTGAACAAGACTTTTCACAAGAGACAGAAAGACAGGGAACAGAGAGAAAGAGAGGGAGAAAAGCTCCACCCTTAGCTTTTTGAGGGGAAAGAGAGAAAGGAAGGCTTGATAAGAAATTGGTCACTATATGAGGGAAGGCCACTTCTGCAAACCAGCTTTTAATTGCAAGCTCAGAATCACTATGATTTTGTGTTGAAGCTGCAAAAGCTTGAATAGGACAGAGTCTTTTCCCAATGAACACACAATGAACCAGTTAACATTTGTTTCTCAGATACTGCACCACTGCAACCTTCAGCCAATGCTACAGTCACCAACAGCATGGCCACAAGCTTTAATTCAGTCTACCCTAAAACATCAAGGCACTCCCTTAGTTCTAAGATTCTAGGGTATCACAGAGAATAGAATCAAATGTCCACCAATGACTTATGTGGAAGCAGCGATGGCTATAAGTTTACTCTGTGTGATTCTTCATATACTCCCCAGAGAAAGGTTAAATTTGAACCCCACTTTTAGAAACAAAGACACCGAGAAACACTGTTTTATTCAGATAAGCTTAGACCTGAAGTCTGTACTCAGCCCCAGATGTGCTGAAGAGGGAAGCCAATGAGCATAGGAAAAGGCAAAAGGAGAGATAAATACACATTTGGTTTCAAAATAACTTTGCCCTGAACACAGAACATTAAATGAATAATGTCATGTACAAGACACAGCAACTCCTTAAAATTCAAAACAACATTGAGACTACCTGAAAGTATGTTTTGAGGTAGAATTTCACTTGCTAACCATTTTTAATAAGAAGCAAAAAGCATAATAGGGCCATTTCACTTAATTTTTGTTTTTCCGACTGGAGACATTGTATGTGCATTGAGTGTAGGCAGGACTGGGCCAGGCCAGTTAGGTCCTTGCTGGCCTTTTACGTCTCTGTGGTAACACATTCCCTTTAACCTAGTCTGTAAAGCCTCATTAAAGCCTTTTCAGCTCTGCACTCACCCTGCACTCACAGTACTGCATGTCTAGAGTACACAAACCCTGAGTCTGCTAAACTGCCTCCGTGCTTTCCTGATAGATCAGCACACTCGGAAAAACTATTCCACAGTTTTTACAAAGGCATTCAACAATTTACCTTTGTAAATACTGTCGCTTTAGACCAAAGCTTAATCTAAAAACGTATAATACAGTTTTAGCTGGTATACATAGACGAGGATGGCATGACATAATCACCTGCATTTAGGAAAAAAAAAAAGATACTCTCTAGATTAAAATAGACAGCAGCTTCCAGGTAAGAGAAGAAGAAGAGAGAAAAAAAAAAAAAACATATGCACAAAATGATGCCTGGAGCAACCCAGAGTATCGTGTGCTTTCAGAACAGTTAGGGAGTCAAAGATCCACAATGATATGATCCTGTGGGTTGTTTAAACACTGATGTCTATGTAATAAAAATAGTTTTCAAAGATCCTTACAGTGCTAAATATATCTACTCATTCATCTTCTGATCTGCCAGGTAGATGTTAGATCAGGTATATTTCTAATTTGTTAAGCCATTTTTGTTAACAGTTTCAACCAGGAAAGAAAAAATAAGAAAAAAAGAAGAGGAAGAGAAATGAATGACTTTCAAAGCCTATCACCATAGCTTCCAGCTATAAGCACACTCAGACACACCTTATATCTCCCTTTATTTCTCTGGCAGACTCCACATTTGGCCTGACTTAACTGCTGTTTCAAATGATTCATATTACAAAAATTTTTGTCACTGAACTGAAGAAAACATTATAGAATTCAGACTTCTTACTCTCCACCAGTCCCTTGTCCTAGATGCTACACAGAACTCCCAGTTCTGACTGATCAAGCTGGGAGCTCATTAGGCTGTTCCTCACGTTAAATTACAGAAAAGGGTGATGTATTTATAATACAGCTTGCGATGCTATAAAATGGCTCATCAATCTGTTTTATTCATGGAAAGTCCACATAAGGCCACTAGTCTGTTACTGGCAATAAACCTTGGGTGCATCTTCAAAAGACCTGCATATTAGATGGTGATTTATGCCTCTGTCCAAGAAATCAAACATGATACTAACAAGACAGGGATAACTCAACTGACACTTTCAAAAGCAATGTGATTTTAGTAGTAAATCAGGTGGGTATAACACATACAGGGATGAGAGAAAGAAAGACGATTAGCATGTATATATTAAAGGAAAAGCAAGGTGTTAAAAATAGCAATCCTAAGTGCTCAGATCTTAAACCTTTCCCAATCTGTTCTCTGCACTATATTTCTTACATGGTAGCTCACAAATAGGAGATTCATTTATCTCTCATTTTATAACCAGAATGTTCTTATTCAAAAACAATGACATATCCTATGTCAAGCCCCTTAATTCTGTTTAATAAATATTTATCTAGCCATTCTGAACCTGCAAAATATAAGGCATTTCTAACCAGAAGCAAAGGTCTGACAAAGAAAATGAAAACTGTTTAGAATGAACATAAGAATCCAAAATAATTAACTGAATCTTAGTATACTTAGTATACTATTTCTTTCCTAATAGCCTTTTATAATAACCTTTTTTTTGTTTGTTTAAATCTTGGAGTCTGGAAACCCCAATACAGTAATAGAATCTTCACCTCTTAAAAACAAGTTTAAAACTGACTCTAAAGCAAATGATTTTTTTAACTCATGGGTTGTTGGGTTTGTGTGTCTGTTTGTTTTTAGGTTATAAAAGAGTCATTTCTACTGTTTTAGTGTGAAAACGTGCGTGTAAGTAATAAATTGATCTCCAATACAAGAGCTTGAGATGCCTTACATGAACTTGCTATTTGTGTCTTCAATTGGTCACTTTAAAAAGTTCCCTTCAAGGGAAGACTAATGTTGAATTACTCAAAACCCACATACTGCCTGCCACGCACCCTGAGTTTGTCTGCAGTGTTCTATCTGGGCACGAAAGCCTCGTCCTGGCAGCAGAAGTTCTGTGCTGCAGTACGCATGTCGCACACTCTCCTTTGGGCAAAACCGAAAGGGCCTGGAGATTTCTTCAGCGACACTTCAATCCTGCAGCAGTCGCTCATGAAGCGCCATTCTTAAAAGCAAGGGGGAGAAAGGTACCCCCCTTTAGTTTTGATGAAGTAAAGCTCTCAGCTTCACTAAGAAGGGACTGCACAACATTCCCTGGTACTCAGGGCAAACACCATAAAGAAAACAACATCTAGATGTGCATGTTGTAGTCTCTCCCCCCAACCCCCAAGGGCTCTCAGGTTCAAAATCCAGTGGGCTTCATATTCTTGTTTATATTTAGCCAATGCAAATATGAATTCTAAATTCATACTAGTTTGTTCAGATTAAAAAAAAATATTTGATTTTGTAAAGGAAGTAGAAAATACTTAAATGCTGCAAACTGATTTAAAAGTTCTGCAGAGTTTATGATGAGAAAGAGACCAGTAAAATTACAAACTGATGGATCTGGGCAGTTTATTAAACGACTTTAAGGAAGAACTCAAGATCAATTAAGTTGGAGAGGTGGTTACTTTGCCACATCTCACCTGTCTCTAAGGACTTTGGAACTGAGGAGGAGGAGGAAAGTGGCCCAAACCATATACTTACAGGGCCTCACACTGAGATTTTTGCACATGTACAAAAAGAACAGAGACTCTTTTCTTGTCTCCTCAAACACAAAACACATGCACACACCTGCATACTAGCATACCTGCGTGCACAGTGGACCTCCAGGATATCTTTAGATAAGAGTATCTTTTTGAGACACACACAAATACACACATTCACTCCAAGATTCTTTCTTCCCATGTTCTATCACAGGCAGCACCGAGGTGGGGGGTGGGCGATGGACGGCAGCGCAGCTGGTGGGGGTGGGGGAACAGAAGCAATTTCAGCAGGCATCTGTTTCTCCCTGTGCCTGAGAAGTGGACACTGGCATCTCTTGCCCGGGCTTTTCCTGTGGGGTTCATCTAGTCAGCAAGGTGGGGAATAGTTGTCTGCACCATACCAAGGTCAGCCCGTAGGTCTGACAGTCTCTGTCTCCATACAAAGGAAAGAATCAATACTTCTGGACTACGGCTGCGCCCTCAGTGTAAAACAACAAACACGCAGCGCCTGACATGTTTCCAGGTGATTTGTGGCAGAGCCTCCCCTCTGATCTGTATCCAGGAGCTGCTGCGTTACTGCTCCGTGCTCTTCACGTCCCCCACCCCTTCCCGAGGCCCCCTCCTGCCTGGCCCAGCTCTGTGATGTCTAATGCTTTACTCAGGTACAGAGGCGGGCATTCTACCCTACAGCTACTTGTCACTCAATAAATCACACCTAGGAGCTCAGTCTGCACAGAGTGATCTGGGCTTTAACCAAGCATCAGAGGGACAAAGTACAGGCAAGATACTGTAATTAGAACAGAAATAAAACATTCAGCAAGAGCGACAAAGCTCAGGCCCGGGGAAAATGTCACTAGGGACTGTGGTCTCAGTCCTGCGTCTGGGTTTCATGTACTCCCCCACCATTTATTTCTGTTGTTCTTTTATTTTGATCTGATCACAGCTAGGGCATAACATAGCGCTACTACTGAGTCCTCGGAAACAAACAAGGCTCACTTCCGATTTAAGAATCTCCACAAACTGAACAAAAAGCAGAGAGGCACTTTCATAAGAGTAAGCTGTATCTTTATTTTGTCCTTGTTTAAATTTCTGTGTATAGAGCGACAGTCCCCTCAAATGACCCAGAACGTGAAAACAGTACAACTACTAATTATGATTTGAACTTCTCTGAACAGCCAGGGTATGATTTATCCTTCACAAAACATGCTTGTTTTGCCACATTAACTTGGAAATACCTTTTATAAAATTTTAACATATATCATATGTTGCTCAATTTGCTTCTGAATAATTTTATACTGATCTCTTCCTTTTTACCACTACCCCCAGATCTATTTGCCAGAGTCTGAACCATTAGCCAAGTAAGATGAGAAGGTTTTGGACAGTTTCTTCTGTTCTAAATATTTTAAACGCGGTCGTTTGAGTTATTCCAGCAATTTCAGTCACATCAGACACCTCTTAATGCAGAAAAAATGATGTTCCATCATGGAGGTCTCGCACACATCCCACTGTAACTGTTGCTGATGAAAATAAAAGTGAGTTAGAATATCTCGACACTTCCTTCCTAGTCAATCAATGCCTGACAGCACCAGCTCCTTCAGCTATGTACTTCAGCGATGACGGATCAATAACTGTGGTTTAACAACAGGGAGCCACCAATCATTATACGGATGATTAAAAGGGATCTCACTCACATACACCTCTGCAGACAGAGTAGGCCATGGGATCAGAATACTTGCCACACATACTTTATACTACACAAACCCACATAAAGGAGAGGGAAATGGAGCCTGGAGAATCATTAAGATGCAGAAAAAGGAAATATGGAATACTTCATGATTACATCTGTTTTTAGCCCTGCTATCATAGAAACCTTAATTCTCCAAATTTATCACAACGAAGGCAATGTATTACTATCACTTAAGAGTGTGAATTTATCATGTACATTCACACCATTAACACACATGAGCGTGTATACATATACAACACGCACGCACGCACACACACACATACCTGGAATGTGAACTTAACTCAGTTGGACATCTCTGTAGCCATGGCTTCTTTTTATCTCACTATAATAAAAATCCTCTTTGAATATCTATCTAAAATGTCTAAAGGACCCTAAAAGGGTAGAACTGCTTCACTCAGGAATAAACAAAATCTTGGTATAAAAAGAATATGTCAACCATAGTAGATAAATTAAGGAAATGAATTAGGCTCACAAGAATCTATTCTCTTTATAAAAACAAGTCTTTAAAAAGGCAATTATGCAACTTCCTCCATATACCTTTACTTACTACCAAAAAAATTACTAGAAATTGGCAAATTAAACTATCAAATTCTTTCATTTGAAATAACAAAATTCTTCACATTGTTGATTGTTGTTTCTTATTTATTTAGAATAGGACTGAGGCACAGCCCTGGTATAGTTAGTTAGTGGATGAATACATGTTTACTGGAGACCATTCAATTTTAACAATGTTCTAGAGGCCCTGGGTACACTGACCTCTAACACCCATAAAGATGAACAAGATAGCTCAGTGAGTAAGGCTGCTTGCCACCAAGTCTGTTAAATGAAGTTAGATTCCACAACATACATAGTGGAAGGAGAAAACACACTTCTGCAAGTTGAACTCTGACCTCCATATGTGCTCCGTGGCACATGTGCACTCACATATACACATCCATCCATAAATATAAGAAGATGAACAAGTCAAGACATAACCACCATATATGATCAGAAGTATTTCAGCAAAGGGATACGAAGGAAGGTATTCTAATAGGAAATAGACGGTCATCAAGGAAACACTTGAGAATACTTAGGTTCATTTGGATGTCACAAGAAGGACAGAGAAGGGACAGTTGCTGGTAGCAATGAGTAAAGGTTCAAGAAGCTCCTAAATTTCCTACCAGGTAACTCACCACACAGACATACAGACACAGACAGGAGACAGACACAGACACAGACACAGACACACACACACACACACACACACACACACACACACACACACACACAATCCAACAGAAACAATTGCTGTAAAGATAAGAAGGCTCGGTACACCATGTACAGGGAGTAGTGGAGAGAATGCTTACCTCCATCCCAAGAGCACAGGGAACAAAAGGAAACCCAAATCAGCCATCAGAAAATGCCATGGGAAATGTTGAAATGATAGTGCTGGAGAACGCTGGAGACAGTCTGTCTCATCTAACACTCCAATGGGGATGTTCATCATTTGGGGAGTGGGGAGGTACAAAAGTAACCAGGTAGCCAGGTCCAGGGCACACACTCACAATGGTGGAGACTCATGAGAGTCTCAAAATAAAACTTTGAAGGGATAGAGGGATAGCCCTACTCCTCTGCCATGAGATCCTTGGTTTAATCCCCAGTACTACACAAAATAATAAAGTTGCAAGGCTCAGATCAGATCTGCATATAATGAGAAAGACAGCCAAAATCATGTTAAAAACAGAGTCTGAAAAAATAAGCTAATGGGAGTCCCTTACAATCTTTTCAGATTTATTGAAATTGGTTACACAAAAATGTGCACAGAATTAATGTCAACAATTTGATCAGTTGGGCATATGTATATGTTCATGTTCCCATCTCCACAATTAAGGTAATAAATGCATCTCTGACCATCTTCCTTTGAAAGATTTTCTACTTCTGCTTTGTTTTGTATTAAGAATTCTTGCTGTGGGATCTATCTACTACCCCAACAAATTTTTAGCATATTTAGTAATTTAAGTATAGGTATTATATTGAACAGCGTATCTCTAGAACCTATTCACTCTTATAGGTAGAAAATTAAATCACTGAGTAACAATTTTTCATAACAGGATTCACTTCACTTTGAATACAGAAATAAATAAGGAAACAGCAGCTTAGTTGGCTTTTGACATGGAAGAAGTAAGCAAAAACTAGAGAAAAGGAGGCGTTCAGGAGGACTTCCTGGTTTCTGACTTAAGTGGCATAGTATACAGCTGGCATCAGGAGATAGAACATGGATGGTGATACCACTAACACACAACAGAGGCTGTCTAGAGGGTAGGAACAGACACTGAACTCTTTAGCTTCTGCCCATACCCATCTCCAGCTTCCAAAGAGCCACTGAAATAGATGGATCTACAAACAGGAAGCCATATGGAAAAGTCTAAGTTGCAGAAAGTTGGGTAGTAATCAGAAAATTAAAAAGAAATTTAAAATAGCAGGAACGCATATAATCACTCACAATATGCATAGGGAAACAAGTATTAAATGGTATCATATGAGACCAACAGTTAGAACACACAAAAGTAAACTATAAAATAACAAATTAGAAAAGTAAGGATTGAGATAAGATAATGAAATATCAGAAAAATCTAAAGATTTCAAAGATTAATAAAAGTGGTTCAAGAGTACCAAATATCCCAGAGATATAAGTAAAATACAAAAGTGGATGAGATAAGGTCAGCTCTCCACAGCCACGTGGAGAGGAGCAGAAACAAGCCAGCAAGGGAGAGGCTAAGGCAGCAACAGGCGAAGCAGCAGGGCTCTCAGAGACACACTCCCTTTTCAGTGAGAGTTTGGAAGGACAATGAGAAGGAGCTGTCAGACAGGAACAGGGTAGGAGCTGGGCATTTATTAACTGAAGGGAATAAATCTGAACTAGAAAAAGGCTTGTCATAATTTAGAAATTTAGAAATTTTTTCTAAGTGATGGAACAACATATAGTCCCTGAAGATGACAGGAAGTTACTCATAGTACTACAGAATATGAATAAATAAATATATGAGGGGTATATTACATCCTCTCCATAGTATCAGAGGTCATGCTGGGAACATCATCACCTAAATCATAACTTGGGGAATACAACAGCTATGGTGTTTGCTTATCTGATGCAAGCTGGGGTTGGGGGTGCTTTTCCTAAACTCTGATTTTTTTCAAAACTGGTATGTTTAGCAGATGTAGTAATATAGTCTAAACAATTAAAACTATGAAGGAGGAAAAACAGGATCAATAATAGAATTCCTACAAGCGCAGGTTGACATCCACAGCACCCCTGGATAGAAGGGCTAACTGCAGTGGAGGAGCATCTGTACTGTGAAATCCACTGTGGTGGTTTGGGAAATCTCTAAAGCAGGGCCATGTGCAGAAAGAATGGAAATACTCGTCATTAAACTCCTTACAATTGATAACATTTTCAGAATGTGTGTTCTTAAGAACATTTGCAATGATTTCAAAGTACAGAAAAATAAAAGCAGCTATAAGCCAGGAGAGAAAGAAAAACGAGGGAAAAATATTGAGCAGGCCATATATTTTAGTCAATTTTCCTAAATGTCACTGCAAAACAAGTCCACTTCAGTTTATTCTGCCTGAAACTAAAGCACACATTAGCTTAGCCAAGAGCTCTTGGCTAAATGTTTGGTTTGGTTTTGTTTTCTTTTTTAAACCACGAATAGCTCTCATATTGTTCAGGATGTCACCTTTTGGATTCCATGTCCCTCCCCCATGAAATAGGCTAAGCCACAATTAGAGGGAACAGTTCCAATGTCAAATTCTTAACAATTCCTTTATCCTTCTAAATTCTGGGAAAGATCATAGGTCTTATATGTGCCCAACCCTTTTCCTCCCGGGCATCAATAAACAACTTAGTACTCTCTTAAGCAAAGGCTGCATTTTAACACAGCCAATCCACTGAGTATCCCAGAACAGACAATGGCACTAACAGATACCCATGTCAGCACTCTCTTAAGCCTTTCACCTCTCCCACTCTAGTCTTTCCCTTTATTCTAAACTCTTCTCCCTGTAAGTACTTACCAATGGCTGAGACATGCATCACCCATTGACCTGACACTATCCCAACAGAAGGTATTAAGGTAACAGTTTACATAGTCTTAAAATAATCAATTAGGTTCATAAATTAGATTAAGCTGATACATAAACTATTGATAATTATAGCTGTCTTCTTAGAATGGGGTTAAATTTGAACAGGTTTCAACTAAGAGGTAGAGAAGAATACAGACTGAGTTACAGAAAATACTCAACACACAGTGTTTAAATGGACAGACGGACGTAGGAAGGACGCAAAGGCAGGGGGCACTCAGGTGAGTATATTTACTTAATACAAAGGTCCTAACAGTGTTCCAGATTCTATCAAACTGCCATGTAAAAAGACTCGTTTTCTTTGTGTCCTTTTGAGGTGTCAAGGCTACTGTACTGATAGCAAGCCAGGTGGTTCTTAAGTTCACCTAGCCTCTACCTTGTTCCTGTGTTTGCGAGGTCTTTGAAATTGTTTCTTCCTTCTACTGGAAGATTCTAGAAGCTTAACCCACATACAGCTCACTTCACCATTTTATTAAGTCTCTGCTCCAATGCCATCTCTTCAGATTTGGCCATACTAACATCATCTGGATCTCTCTCTCTCTCTCTCTCTCTCTCTCTCTCTCTCTCTCTCTCTTTCTCTCTTTCTCTGTGTGTGTGTGTGTGTGTGTGTGTGTGTCTGTGTGTCTGTCTGTCCATGTCATCATCCCCCCATTTTTAAAATTCTTTTTTGCCTTCCTCCATAGCCCATATTATATTTCACATCTACTTTATTTTGCCCGTGGATTAGCCACTAGAACATAATATCCTAGAGGACAGGACGTCAACATGTTCTGAACTGTACTCTCAGCTACCGCAGACGTGCCTAAAAACTGTACACTTCTTTAATAGTATGTTCAATTAATGTTTGTTGAGTGAAGACACCAAAATCACTGTTGAAAATAACGTCACAGATCTACCTTCTCGTCTCCATTAAGGTTTATCCACACCAGGAAGCCTTCCCGTGGAAAGTCCCAGCTTTCAAGTATCAAGGACCAGCTCAGAAAGCACTTGCTTTCTGACCTTCCTCCACACAAAAGCAGCATTGCTTTCTTAGCTGCACTCCTCTGGTTCTTAACCCGAGAATTACCATCATACCCAGCGCTCTGTAACCACTGCGGATGTATGAGTCGCCTACTTCACAGTAGGCATAAGCTGTCTAGTGTGTCCAGCAACATAGACTGTACTTGGCTTCCAGAAATAAGGCCACACTTTCTGTACAAAAAGTTACAAAGAAAGGAAAACAAGATTGGATCTAAGCACCAACACAATGTACTAGGCAACAAGACTGCTATCAAAGATCTCAATCACAAATACTCGAAAATGCAAATCCCACCATTCTCATTTTAAAAGCATTAACAAGGCTCAAGTCACTCACCTTCCCAAAGTCACAGGGTACAACTGAGGCTACAACCTAGAGCTCTCTCTCTCTCTGCTCCAAGAGACAAGGAAAAAGGCAAGCCTAATTTGTTCCTGTGTCACCAGAGGAGCACAGAGCAGTAGATAAAACACTCTTTAAACAGGAAGTCTCAGGTAAACCACATAGCCTTTCTCAAAACAGCTTCCACATGTAGAAAAACTGTTGGTACTGCCCACCATGCCTCAATCCCAGATTCATTAATAGAGGTCAGCTTCACTAGTATATGAAAGAGTGATTAGTAAATTAGATAGCTCTAAGGTAGTTCCTCAGAGATGAAAGCAAGTGTGGACTATATAAGAGAAAGCTCTGATGCCCTTTGCCTCACAAGCCCAGGAACCATCTTAAGTTGAGAGTTATCAATTCCCATATGCAGGGATTCCTTCAGCCACAGTCCTAACACATTCCTACTGTTCTGGAGACTACTTAAGGCAGCCATAAATTCTAGTCATCTCATTTTCCTGCCTGTTTTTAAATGTTGTGCATATGATTATATATCATGTCAAAGAATCTCTAAATTTAAAAAACAAAACCACTAATAAATAAAATTTCTTAAAATGTTTTAAATGTCTTTGTAGAAGCCTTAAGAAAATTATAAATATCTACTACATCATTAAATATTAACTGAGGGTTTTTTGAAACTTAAATATTCAATGAATAAAAGTAAAGTTAATCTGAAGTCCTTAGCTTCAAAGACAAGCAGCAGAGGCGTGTCTACATTTTTGAGTGTATGGCAAACCACATGAACAATCATCCTCAAACCACCAGTTATGTGAATCAGCTGCAAATAGGTGTCCCTGGAAAAACAGGCTGGGATTTAGAGCCTTACAAGGTGAGAGCAATTCACTTAACCTTTACAAAGGAAGGTTCACTTCAACCATCAAACTCCCACTAATTCCTTTTCAGAGGCAAAACATTCACATAGTAGCGCAGGAATACATTCTGGGTACTGGATATGGGTGTTCTGGTACCCTCAGGGGTTGATGTTATGCATTAAGATGTTTTCAAGCATATGACACAAAAACAGTAGACACAGCAACCCTATAAAGTGAAAAAGAGACCAAGGCCAAATTTTATTTTATGTTAATCCTCCACATCTCCAATCATTTTTCCTAGAGTGCAAACCTTAAAGTAACATGAATTACAATGAAGCATGGCCTGAGATAACTGGGCAGATTTACCTAACCCCGAGAGAAAATACCTACCTGAAAACAGAGCAAGAAAACATCTGATGGCATAAAATTGGGAAGAACTTTCCGCTTTCCAAAACCTTTCTTAGTGAGATTGGTTTTCAAATATCGAGCAAGTACTTTTGATGTCATTACTGTCCTGATCAGTGTCCCAAACCCACAGGCTATAAAGAAGCAAAGCCACAAACTGCCCTCAGGGCGCTCACAATCTACTCTAGTTAAATCTTTCCTGATCATTTAATCCCTTTCATTATAGAATGCCATCTACTGAAAGCATCCTGTCATCATAGCAGGTCACCCATGTTCAATCTAAGGCAAGACCATTTCTGGGTAATGGGATGGTACTCACTCCTGGTGTGTGCCTTTGGACTTTTTTTTTTTTTTTTTTAAATAAAGTCATAGCACTAAATGATCTCATGTTCTTGCTATCAATATTCTAGTTCTTATTATATGTCCCTTTCTATAATTTATACTCAGGTGACTTTATATGTTATTAAACACATACAAACACCAGCATTTCAATGATCTTCAAAACAAGGGCTCCTGTCCCTGAGTAATCCCATTCAAATTCTGAAGTAAAGAAAAAGGTGTGACTATATATTCCTTAGTTTCTATGAAAAACTTGAAAAGCAGACAATCACAAAAAGCAAACTTTCCAAATAAATCTTTGACCTGATAGGCAACTTCCTACTGAAATAAATGCAGCATTAAACCTACAGGAACTTGTCTAGCATCTACCTGTAAAGTCTAGATACATTAAATGAAGAGTCCAAAGAGGGGAGGCAATCCTCTAGCAAGAGCAGGTCTAACCCTGATTAATGCTTTTGTTTTCCTGAGTCTGGCTGCAAAGGAAGTCCCACAAGGAAAGGTCAAGGTCAAGACTTATGAATTCAGTGTCCCATGTAAAAGGGTGGGTACACTGGATGGGAGGTGCTCCATGACACTACCCTGCACAGGGTATTGCAGACCCCTGTGGGTGAGCTTAGCTGGCACCTGCCTCTGTTGCTCATCATTTTTGTGTTAATTCTTTCCAATGCTCTCTTCTGGCATAGTCATGGCTCTGCCCTTGCTAGGACTGGGACAGATGGATGGACAGAGTGGGGAACTAAAGAGAACTTAGATTTGCAGGAAGTCACTACCCCTTGACGATTTCTCTATGGTTAAAACAAAAACATGGCTTCTATAAACTGCTCGGATACTGATCTGGTCTAATGTTAGGCATAGGGTTTATCAAAGATAAATCCTTGAAAATTGTAGGAATAAAACAAAAAACAGGAAAATTAACATTTAGGAAAAAATTATCAACAAGTGACCATGTAAAGAAAGGTAGTTTGTTGTCTTCAAGTAACATGTTAGCAAGTTTACTCTGGAGCAAACTACCTCATTTTAAACTTGACCTCATCTAGCCTGCTTACATTAGCTTCATTACTGTGATACAGAGTCATGAAGGAAACAACAGGTAATTTGGCGACTACTTCTGATCCTAAGGTTGACTCTAGTCAAATTCTTTTTCTTTTCAACTGAATTGAGTAACTCAGTGTATGAACACATTGCTGGGTACTGAGCCCAGGCCTCAGGCTTGCCAAACATGTCCACTGAATGATATTCCTACTCCTGAACGTTCGGCTCCTTCCCCATTCCACATCCCTTGGAGCTGAGGACTGAACCCACAGCCTGTACTTGCTGAGAAAGTGCTCTACCTCTGAACTAAATGCCCAACCCCACTACATGTTTTTCCATTCTTCCTTCCTTTCATTCACTTATGGTAGTTTCACATATCTACTCAGCAAGTGACATACATGTGAAGGCACTGTACTGTGTACTGGAGAGACACAAAGCACATAGCACCATCAATCAAGATACCATGGGTAAGAATAAGGGAGAAGCCAGGTGGTGGCACATGCCTCTAATCCCAGCACTTGGGAGACAGAAGCAGGTGGATCTCTGAGTGTGAGGTCAACTTGGTCTAGAGAGAAAATTCCAGGACAGCCAGAGCTACAGCGGAAAAACCCTGTCTCAAGTGGGGGAAGGATTAAGAATGAAACAATTTCAAACGTGTAGAGGCACACAGAAAGCTGCATGATCAATGATGACAAGACAGGCAGTCTAGGTGGTGGAAAGTCTTTACTCTCACCATCTATAATCAGAACAATTTTACTTTCTAACCCACAGTCTAACTTCTTTGTTGTAACTGAGAATTTCCAAATTCTCTTTACTCATAATTAGACATTAGTTTTATTAAAATTATAAACTGAAAACCATCTAAAAGGTAAACTCCTATCTGAACTCATCATAGGATATCTTCAGTAACTGAAAAAATACCAATCACTGTAATCAGCTTCTAGAAACAATTATAATAAGAACTCTTAGAATTAAAAAAAGTAAGGGAGCTATCTGTAATTAACATTTTATTTTTAAAAGTATTAATGGTATATTGTGCTTTCAGAGAATCTGTATATTTGCAAACTAGTCCCGTACTTCAAATACTTTGTGTATAATAGCTTGCATAAAATCTGAACTTCTATTTTAATAAAAGGTCATGAGATTTTTAATATACTTCCCCACAACATAAGTCTTTCCTATGAAGTTCTACCTTCTAACATCTTTTCCTACAGAACTGTACTTTGCCCGAGGGCATCTCTATCTATCTGGTTTGGTCTCATCTTCAATTCTGTTTTCTTCACTACAGTAATTTTGACATTCCCTTGATCTCCGCCATCTTTGCTGCAAATGTTTTCCTCTCTAATGCTATAGAGATCTTTTGTTTCCTCTATCATGAAGCATATGACATTAAAGACACTTAGTGTGATTAATTAACACAACAATTTAAACACACACACACACACACACACAGAGAGAGAGAGAGAGAGAGAGAGAGAGAGAGAGAGAGAGAGAGAGAGAGAAAGAGAGAGAGGTTACTACTAACCAATACTTTCTACTACCTGGACACTACAAAACAACTGACTGCTTAGTAAATAACATGCAAATTATGCTGATAACTAATAAAAATGTCTCAAAAAAAAAAAAAATCTCACAGATGAGTTTCCATTGCTGAGACCTAGGTGAGTCTGTGCTCAACCCCTTCAGCACTGAGCACACAGCTAGCTAATCCAAGACATTTTCTTGATTTCAAACATGGCATCTAAAAACAGCAAGTTCATCTCTTTTGCTGTTGGTATAAAATATGATTAACACTCCCCTATATAGGATCAAGACATTTTAAGGTGATACAACCTTTTAAAAAAATCTGTCATGCTTTGACTAAGTCATATCTGCTTCACTTCAATAAAAATTGCCATCATTAACATGAATGCTTGCTTGACTGGTATTTTCTTATATTTTTTTCTACTTTATAGTTACAATGGTCATACATCCCAGTTCAAATGCTTATGATCTAGTGCTAATATGGTATTTCATTAAAAAAAATTAAGGCAACATTAAACATTGTGGATTTCCAATTTAAAAAAAAAAAAAAAAAAAAAAAAAAAAAAAAAAAAACACTAGCTGGCTATATATCCATAGTCTCAGCATTAAGGAGGTAGAGTCAGGAGCATTACAAGTTAGAAGCAAGCCTGGGATACAGGGTGAGGCCTGTCTTAAAAACAACAAAGAACTAAATGCTAATTTCAGAAGCATACCTTGTATACATGTACAATTCATAGGTCCCGTGTACATGCAAGAGTGTTTTGAAACTACCGTCACTGGTGTGTGTTTTGGTGGTTCATCCAGGAAAGCTAATGAGATGGAACCATCTGTCTCTTTACCCAAGTCTACTTTGTAACATCAGTATTCATTTATTTAATGCTAACCAATTTCTGGCGTGCTACTCTTATTCAGGGTGTTTGTTTGTGTTTTGTTTTGTTTTGTTTTTAATTTTTGTTTGTTTCTTTCTTTCCACTTTGCAGACCTAACAGATCTACATAAGAATAAAATCCACAATCCCCTTGTGGGGCCTACACTGTACAAAAACAGATACAGAAAAACAGAAAACCAATAACTGAATAACAAATGCTATGGTTAATCGAAAATTAATGGTGGGACTCTCTACCACTTACTAAATGTCAAAATTTGAAGAAGTCATCCTCAACAGCACATGGAAGTTAATTCCCAATTATAAGAAAGTGAAATTCATATTGGTAGATGGTACCTTCAACTTCTTATTGATATGATTACATTAAATGGGACAGTCTTTTACAACATAAAACAAGAAATACGGTGAACCCAAACATCTATAGAACTCTTAATATGAAAAAAGAAACAACTATGGAAAGTTCACTTCAAGTCTACAAAGGAAAAAAGCAACAAGATATTCTTTCCCAGAATATTAGTAGGGCACCGTGCAAAGCAACAGAATATACAACTAAACACAAATATGCTTTTGCTCTCAAGGGGGGGAGTTTTCAGGTGAGCTTGCTTGTTCTCTACTCTACTGCCACAGAAATTCCACATTTATTCAAACGTACTACAACATATGTACCCTTTATGCAAACTGTTCCTCGGTATGACTATTCATACTGTGATTCCATGTAAATATCACCATTTGCCACATTCATTCAACATGAACATACCTTCCTGACAAGTGCCGGGCACAATGGTCAGCACTGAGACAATACAGATGAATAGTACTAAAAAAATGACCCTTCTGTAGATCACAGTACAGTCCACAGCGTTGCTTATGCTCATTTCATATGCCTTGGAAATGCCAGCTTATTTCAACACACCCTTTCATTGCCAGCCTCTGGCAATAACTCTCAGCCTGCTCACTCAGTACTATGACTTCTTGATATCCTGTGACCCATAGATGAGAGACATCAATGACAGTCTGGGACCACAGTCTGCCATGTTACACGGCCTATACTTTCTCTATCAAACAATGGGGTTGTTGCCCTGACCCCATGATCTCAGGGTCTATTGGCATATAAGTAAATGAGAAAAGTAAACATATTTAACAACCACGTGGTGTGCTTTAAGTCATTTTAAACCCATCTAAGTTGTGATTAGTTCAGTGACTTGGGCCTTTGCTGAAATCACATCTTGAAACATTATTGTAACCATTATTGTGGAATTCACTTTCTGATTTTGATATATTGAGTCCTTTTCTTGCCTCTTCTTACCCATATATGTATAATTTGGGTTTGCTGTATTCTTTCAAAGGAAGAATTGGCAGGGTGGTTGCTGTTACTTAGGATAAGTACGTAATCTCTTTGACTTTCTGTTGTTGGGCAAACTGCCCAGTGAATATCAATTTTTTTTAGAGCTGCAAATATGGTTTTAATAGATTCACAGATTTTAAATTATTATAATTCAGAGCACGTCTCTCCCAGGGTGAGCAAATAATTCATAACAATCCATGTAGAGGCAAAGGAGATGACAATTGATCAATCTGTATGTGAGTACATTGACAGAGTTACTGCTCCTCTTTTCTTTACGAACCCTCCCCCAACACTCAGACAGTTTTCACATGGAAAGAAATGCCTGTCTATTGGAGTTCAAATTAGTCATAATACCCACTTTGGGGACTGAAGAACACTTACTGTAAATCAGCCACTCAGAAACCACACTTGACATATTTTGGTTATAATATAACTGTAAGTTGCATAATATTGTATGTATTGATTGATTATAATGGAAAGCAACTGCCATACATTGAAAGTGACCAACCACAGGTAGAAAAATTGTTCCTGAAGATCCCACAAACAGAATCATTTTCCTTATAATCTAAATCTCCTTATCCTTTACACAGTACAGTCTAACACAGAGTTGAGGCTCTATTTTTACCCTAAAGGCTTTAAAACCTCAAATCGTCACCAGTTCACCTCTCTCAGACTCAGAGAAAGTTCTGGCAAAATAAACTGAATTTCTTCTTTAATTAGGCAGTGATGTGTCTTCTGAATCAGAGAAGGAACAAATCAGAAAATTAAAAAATAAAAATCTCACTAGGTAACAATTCCTAGATTGATTGAGGAAGTTAAAGAAGCTAGAAAATCATAATAAAATCTGCCTTTCTGATACTTTGTCTGTTCAGTTCCTTTTTTTTAAAAATAAAGTAATTCGACAAATTTTAATATGTAAGATGCTAGCTATGTATTTGACTTGCAATGTATGGATGGAGAACATGCTCTCCTCAGCTTCCTTAAAGTCTCTCTCCTATAATAACACATAATTTGTTATAAACAAGGACAGTCAGAAAACCAATCATATAGCACATAGAAAGAAATCAAGGTCAGTTCCTGTACCTGTAAAAGGCAAAAGCTGTTAAAGAGACTTTAGCTACATTTCCAAGTGGACAACAGAGACTTGGATAGCATTTCATCGCCTCTGCGTGATCCCTGATCCATGGTAACGATTACCCTTATAATTTGGGGACCATGACTCCAAAGTAAGATATTTAAATATAATAAAAACACATATAGCAACTGTGTTGCTCAGCTGCTTCTGTTAGAAGTTGCTTTCTAGAACAGATTCTTTTGTCAAACTAGTAACAAATTGCACACAGTGTTTCAATTCCACTGGGGACTGTGCTTGAGTTTCTCCTTACACTGTTTCCTACTCCAACGCCTTCTCAACTTATCATGTGTCATGATTTAATAAAAGCATTAATTATACCTACTAAGGTTCCAGTGACCATCTGGAAAACTACAGAGATGGTTTGGGTCCATTTTTGAAACGCCTGAAAAGTCAAATCACTGTGTGGCATGATTTTGCAAAGTAACTCTTCCTTTAAGCAAAAATTAAAGAAAAAAATACTAAAGAGTAGCTGAATAAGTAATAGCATGCCCCTATTCCAAATTTAAAGACTTTGGAATATAACTGGGGTAACATCTATGGATGTTTTATACTCCCGTGTGGATAAAGTAATGAACTTGTGTCAAAATAATGATAACCTTGGTCCTAACATGAACAGTCAGTATTAATGCAAGAACTGCCAGAAATTACTGTGAGAAATACAAACAATCCTTTCAAATAGTGAAGTGGTGGTTAAAACTACAGCTGAATTTATCCATGAAGAACACCACAATATCTACGGCTATACAACAGCAAATATTTCAGAGCTGTGTATAGAACAAAGGGAAACCAACATATAGGTTCCCATTAGCTTTCAATTTTCTCCATGTCACTTCTTGTTAGACACATTAACCAAGGTTACTTACCTTACCTTACCTTACCTTACCTTAAACTTGCCCCATGTACTTACAAGTATGGGGTGCCCAGAGGGCCACAGTAATTAATAGAAAATGAGAGGTAATGAGTAAACATTTTTCCATTTTATATTCTGGGAGACATATTCATGATGTACCTCAGAAAGCCTTACTGAGAATACACACCAATCATTAGTAGTACTGACCACCTCAACACTCATCTTTGCATTGTTTTTCCAATATGTCATTTCTTCTCCAAGTTCTTCCCTAAACAAAGACCCTTCATAGACGTCAATGTCGTGATCTGTCTCAGGGGGACACAGGTTAGGTCACCTTTTAATGAATATCCTAAAATGAGTGGATAAAACAATATCTTTCTGCGTTAAAATGGAGGAAAGGATGAGACGATGGCATAACTTACAGTAAAGAACAACAAAGAGAGATGAGAAACGAGATGAGCACAGGAGAAGCCACACACCAGAAAAAGCCAAGGTGTGTGCTACATACATATAGCCTTAACCATGTATCTGTTTTTGCCTTTCCCAACAGGCATCTATTTGGTTGATTTAGACATCTCAGGATTTCCCATGGGCTCAGTCATATGCATCACTCCCAGGGAGGAACATGACATACAGCTCCATGCTGTTTTCTCACGGTGCTTTGAAACCTCCTTTCTATCAGATCTTAGAAGCTGGCTCTCCTCAGCAGGTTGAAGACCACAGCTGGCCCACAATGAAGTCACCTCTTCATGGAGGATGCCCTGTTGCACCACATGCCTGGGCTCCAGTCAACACATACCCTGTTTCCAATACTTGTTTGATACATACCCAAACCCCAGCAAATATGTATCTGCACAGTTTAATAATAACTTACAACCTAAGCTGTAGAACAAAGAACTCAGTGGTGAAAATGTATCAGAACACATAGTGTGAAGTCTTCTTTACCACTTTTCTTCATTAAGTAGACTCTTAGCACATCATTCATGGGTGACCGGTATTCTGTCTGTTTGTTTGTTTGTTTTTGCAGGGGGGGGTGGTTACTGATTCCCAAAACCATGGGTATACACTGCTGAGACTCAGAGATACTGCTATGGCATGATAAATAATCAATATTCAAACAGTGTCTAAATAATATATCCAAATATTTGATTTAAAATGTTTATTACCAATGTTGACCAATAAAGAAGTTGATATTCCAAGATTAAAAGTTAAAAAAATCACAATAGAGAGAGCATCAAATCATTCATAACTGCCCTATATACACTTCTAAAAGGACTATTCGAGATCTATCATCTCTGAATGAATTTCAGTCACCAAGTTCTATTTATAAAAGATTCTAGAAGAGGAAATTACTTAGCTTTTTTTCTTTGCAATTTATTTATAAAATTATTTGACAGCATTGTCAGAAAATACTAAGCATAAAAGAATGCCAAATACAGTTAGGCAACCCGAGAACAAGGTCAGTAACACACAGATCTTTACTTTCCCCAAAGCAAAGGTTTATCTGGTAACATAAAGAAATCAACTCACAGAGTCAAGAGACTAAGCAAATGTTGTGAATCAAATACTAAATAGCAACACAAACAATTGCACATTGCCAGGATTCTTTCTTGCATTTTTAGAAGTGTTTATAGTCCGCTCCATAGCTACATTCATTTTCATACAAAAGATAAGGAATGGTCTTTGCTTATGTAAAGAATAGACTTATGTGACTAATAGTTATAAACGAAATTCCTTTGTACATCAAAGAAAAAGAGCCTTTTGTTTATTCAAGAAATTCCTAATTGGGTTCATTTATAAATAAAAGTTTCTTTTTATTTGAGACCCAGCAGCATAGCACAGTGTAGCTGAAGACAGCAGGTAGCTCCTATAATGAACTTTGCACAGTTTTGAGAAAATAATATCTGAAGGCAATTTGTTCTTCCGGGGTCAGTAGATTACTGATTTAAAAGAACTGAAAACCTCTGGGGACATTTTGAGATTTTTAAAATAAAAGAAAGAAAGAAAACCAGACATACACAAAGGAGTGGGGGAGGGAAAATCTGGCTAATTAAAATTTCCAGTTCCACTGCTGTTCTATATATACAAATCCGTCAAGAAAGGCCTGCAGGATCAGACCTGTAGGAGAAAAAGTATACCATCATCACATTAATTGTATTATTACTTCATAATGCCAACCAGCCAGGTTTATCCAGAAGAGATTAAATAACAAGATAATCTTATAAACAATGCTCATTTCACCAGTGTACCAAATAAGTTTGATTTATATCACCGGCTGTTTTTTAATTAATTTATGCACCCACGTGCTTTAATTTACACAGACAGACACCTACAGTGAGGTAGAGATAGACATTTAGTTAATGTCTTGACCTTTGAGCTGGGTTCATGTTTAGTCTTCTCAATGTTGTTAGTCACTCAAACTGAAGAAACTGTTAAGGCCCTGAATTAAAAGCTAAGCATAAGGAAAGAAAATGTTTTTCAAATCCAATACCTATTTCCCCACATGAACTCATGTTTCATTTTAGTTTGTATAACTTCACCAAAACTTGCAAGAACAATTGTTCCTCCCAAAGTTCTGAAAATTCTCCCTCTACCCCCCAACCCCGAAGTTTATTTCATAATCAGCATCAATTTTAAAGGCCTGTATTTGTTTTGATGTAGCCTCTACTGACAGAACAAATGAAAGACTGTTCATTTTAAAACATATGATGTTTGTTGATATTAATAGGCCGGATAAAAATTTTAGACTGTACTCCTGGATACTTATTTATAAAGCAAAGATCACCAATCAGCATTTAGAATACAACTAATCCAAAGGTTGGAAAAAAGTGGATTCATCTCAATTTTCTTAAGAAAACACTCTCTCAGAATCAGACCCATTCACTATATCATCAGTGATGTCATAGTAAGGACAGTTCACACTTCAAACTTTAAAAAACACAGTGTAATAGAGTACCGTGGTGTCAGGATTATTTTAATTCAGTCATTTTACAACTTCTATGGATAGTTTCAGTGTGGGGATGAGAATGTCTGTTTACTTATTTAGTCAGGCAAGAAAGGCTTTTTTCCTCTTTGTTATAAAACTTTTATTTATATATGTGATCAACGTTTATTTGTAAAACCTCAATACAATAACAGATGTCAGCTACAATGCATGTTTTTTATTATAAACTCCTAGAGGGCAGAGACCCTATCTGTTTAGCTCACATTTTATAGGATGGAAACACAGAACCATACCCAAAAAGACACTTAAAGATGTTTTTTAAATAATAACAATGATTTCAAGGGAATTTAGTCTGTTTCTGTGCTCCAAGAAACTCTACTGGCATTCACAGAACATTAAAGAAGACTTTTATGCTCTCAAGCAATTCCTTTCCTCATATATCTGCAAATGACACTTTTCTTTTGAAACAGGGATCACTTAAATAGACTATTTCTATTTGCTAATGTAAGATGTAGCTTTTGAACAACATTAAGTGACACCAGAAAGAAAGAGAGAAAGGAAAGAGGCAGACCCAAACATTCTATGCCTTAGCATTCCTTCAACACATCTCACAGGTCTTGCAAGAAGATGTGATGTTTTCATGGGAAACCTGCTGAGAGACTGCTACTATGGAACTTAGAAAAGAAGCCTCCTGAATTCTGCCCCCACCAGGTTCAGGTGGCACTGGAATCTGCATACTTTATGTTCATCTGGATCTTATGGAACATGGGGCAAGCTAGCTAAATAACTCAAGAATTTAAGATGTAGGGCAATGCCATGTAACATTTATTAATCTCTAAAGGAATTAAAAACAAGCACATGGTATCATCTAGGTTCTGACACACCAACAGTGAAGAATTTGTGGATGACTTGGGGGAAGTCCTTTAAAGTTTCTAATAATTTTCACTTACAAGGTTTTAAAGCGGAAGGAAAATTATTGAGTCTTAAAGAAGTCAACACACTACTTGAGGTTCTACTATCCACAAACATAAGGTTTCCTTTTCTTTTATAAGAAACAGGAGGAGCTGTATGTTCTAATCTAAAGTATTTATTATGACTAACTCCAACCAAATATTCCAATGGAAGATCATTAGAAAGTCTTATAGCTATATAAATTATGGGTGTATACTGCAATATACTTATTAAAACACATGCACATGGACATGCCCACTCAAAATACATACTTCTCTAATGAAGGCAAGAGCTACAAACTTTCTATTTTTCTTTCCTACCTCCTTTTCATATGAGATGGCTGTGATAGCGGCTTGAGAAATTACACAAAGCAAACACAGTGGCCTCCTCAGCAATTTCCTGACATGAACAGTAGCAGTAACAAACATAACCAGCCTAGGTTAAACCCCTCACCCGAAACCCAGGCATCATCCCACCAAAACACCTACTCTAAGAAAGAAGGCAAAGTTTATTTCATTCATATCATAGCTGAAATATTAAAAGTCGAGCTATACAAATCCATGACTTTAAGGCTATTTAAGCAGGAAGTAAGTGCAGCAACAGCAACAGAAAAATGGAAAAGAAAAAAAAAAAAAACCCTGAAAGTATGTAAAAGAATCTAATTTAAATGGGGGGAAAGGGGTAAACCTTACAGTCATTCAACAATTTTCTATATTTACTAAGAAATTTCAATTGCTGAATACACTATCATTTTCTTATTTTTGAAAAACAGATGCACAGAGATACCAAGTAAAAAGTAATAAATGAAAACCGTTATGTTGTTCAAAATTTTCTGTCAATTTTGAATTCCTATGGTAGAAAGGTAAGTTAAAATTATTTCAAGTTACATAATATTTAAATAATCAAGGTATATATGTTTTTCAGGAATCTTTTCCCTAATTATTAGCTGTTTGGTGACCAGAAGCTAGTGAAAATATTTGTAGCATAATAAGAACAGATTTACTGTTATTGTGAGCCATATAAAAACACCTTACATGCTGACACTATCTCCCCTTTCAATCCTTCCAGAAATGCTAGCCAACACCAAAGAATTAAACTTCTCCTACTCCACCAACTAAAATTAAATCCAGAGATAAAAACACACAGAGGCCAGATCCCACCAGTCACTCTGTTGGATTTTAAGCAAGTATGAAGTCAAGGATTTCTACACAAATGTCCTCCTGCATGGGAGAATGGCAATGTTCAACTGAACTACTAAAGTCTGAGTAACACTGACCAATAATAAGTTTTCATCAAAAGCAAGAAGGAGGGATGGCTCAATTAACATCCTGTATTGCTTTCTTAAACTTCTTTACCAAATTCATTCACATTTTTAAACCCACCAACAGTCATACTATATCTATATTGTTTTTATATCTATGTTGTTTTTTCCACTCAAATCGTGGACAGCACTCTTTACAGGGGCAGCAGGGAGGCTGTATGGATGAAGTGGAATTGTGGGTCGCTTCTGTGGACGGGAAATGAGAGCGGGATGTAAAGAGAAGCAAATATAAAAGGGCAAAAACCTAAAGTGAAAATACAGGCACAGAAAGAAGAACATGGAGAAGGCACCAAAGAGCCATGACTGGGCAGAAAAAAAGGCTAAGAGGCAACCAAGCGACAGAGGAGCAGAGCGAGATAAAACATTTGTAGGGAATGGCTCTGGTCCAAGGCTGTCAGAGCTCCAGCCCAGCGTCTGCATCTTGTTTTCTGACAGCAAATACCTTGCCTTTCTTTCCCCAAAAAATGGTATCTGTACCTAAGCAGTCTCATTTTACTTTTCAATTTCTGTATTAGTTTGAAACAAAGGTTCAATTTTGAAATTGTGTTCATATGTATAACAATAACTTTTATTTTAGAAATGTACTTTGGAGCCGACACACCATTGCTCAGACTTTCCAAAAGCTGACAGTCTTTCCTCTCTGAAGAAGTTGGGGTTGCCTGGTTCTCCAGTGTTTGAGAATCATGTCTGAAATCAGTGCAGTGTGATCTCTAATCATAATCTGAACTCTGCAGCTATCTCGAGAGGAGCGTGAACGGTGGTGCAGCTAGAGCCCAACAAAGAACTCCAGCCATGCCACCTTTACCTGCTGACTTGCTGTTTCCATCCACACCCCTACTGTTCCTCACTGGGGGCGCATACCCCACAGATTACACCATATTTCTAAGCACGTTAAAAAAACTGGTGGTACTCTCGCCACTGTCCAGTCTGCTGCCCCGTACAGTGCACTTCGATACACTTAAAGAAAAAAAAAAACAACCTTTCATATAAAAAGTCATTAAATAATATACCACTTTTGCTATATTGATCCTACAAACTGTAACTCTGTGAAGTGGCTCAATATCGTGTCATCACTGTACAGCAACTTGTTTCATTTACAGTATCTGTTTCACTTCTACTCATGAGCTAATATAATTCCATTTTTTTTAACTGCACACAGGCTGCTAGACACATGTGCATGGCAAATGGAATCTGAACTTAGCTTAACAGCCTCATTTATTCCTGATGGTTTAAATTATTTCATCACAATTAATGACACCCCCTCAGCTTCCTGTGCAGCACTGCCAGATGTTCAGAGACCACAAAGCCACTCTCTTCTTTGACGGCTGGTGACAAGTCGTCCTCTGAAGGACATTCCCTAGGTGCACAGCCGGATGACACCTCCATTGCTTAGCACCTCTCTGCCTCCCCGAGTAACTATGATGAGGAAAAAGCAGCAAGTCATGAGAAACCAGCCGATGCATTAGTTAGGACAAATTCTGCGAAGTGATCTCAACCTGGAGAACTTAGCTACTGCTGGAGTTGCTCACCTTGCTGTTGAGAACAGACCCCTGCCTCCACCTATCCACCTATTCCACACCGGCAGGCATCCACAGACTGCATGGAGTGCCTATGGTGGCATCAGTCCCAGAGGAACGCAACGAACGATCATGAACTTTTCCATGGAGACATTTCTCTCTCACTTTTGGTCATTTTATTTTGACAAGTATCTTGCTTTTCAGAGTGGACAATTTGAAATTACAGTCTCTATCATGATTATTCTCTATCCTATTCAGTAAATATGTTATACAGAAATGCATTTTGGCAACACTTTCTTAGTTACTTACTCCATTTACTTAGGCTCGGCAGGGTTTTGTTGATGTTTTCCCAAGGTCTACTGGGTTTTTGTTGTTTAGTTTTGTCTGTTCTTACTTCACTAATTTTGTTTAAAGGATATACTGAAAAACAAATTTCATAGTTCCTATTCTGATCGTGATAACAGGCAGGCACAGTCATTTTACCTTGCTATTTTTAATAATAACAATAAAAAACCTTAGTCTACAGATCAGAAATATTCATTAAATCCATTTGAATATCATGTAAAACACGAAGTCATATAAAAATAGAAATCACAGGTAGCTAAGAAGGTGGCAGAAATAAACAGACTAGCACTTTTACAATAAGAATTCAATACATGGCCCTGATTTGGAAAACATTTCCATAAACTAGAGAACATGTGGCAGACATTTTATGGATTATTTTTTAAATGTTTAAAAAAAAATACCCTGATCTTACTCAGGGAATAAGGGGCCTTTTCGTTTGCCAAAAAGTGTAATAGGAAAACAGAAAGGCCACCTGTGTCAGCCCACCCTATAGCACGAACATGAGCTATAAGGGCATTTTGGAAAATATTTTCAAACTGAGATGAGAAAAAAATCAATATCAATACAGATTCTAAACAGATGCAAAAGACTTCTGTGCATGTTAGTGATTATGTGTGTGGCCTCCCCAACCAAGCTAATTCCACATGCCTCCCCAGCTCAGTGCACTTTCTCTTTTACAAGCTACTTGTGATTAGAACTGCAGCCTCCTACATAGCAACTTGGACAATGGATACAAACACAGGGAAAAGTAATCAAGCCAAACAAGGTGACTTTTCCACACCCATAGATGGATTTCTTAATGCTTAGATGACTATTGCGTTCTAGGCGACACTCGGCGCTTACCATTTGCTATGTGTATAGTAAATGCTTTACTGGAATGTCCTACGAAATAGACTGTCTTTCTTGGATCTGAGGGGCTCAAGGGGGAGCAGTGGTGGCGACACTCTCTAGCCAGCAGACAATAGTAAACTCTTAGCACTCCCAGAGTTGCATCAAATTTTCCTGGGACTGAAACTGAAATGAAAGTTCAATTACTGAGAGGTAGATAAGTAAAATAAACAACTAATTTCATAGAGAAGTTGGGAGAGCGTCATATGGAGCTCATTCTGTTGTCTCCGAACACTTTATCTGAAGGGGAAAAGGAGCTGAGTAAACTTTAAGCTCTCATGTAGGGATGTATTGCTTGTGTGTCCCTGGCAGATGTGGAAAGGAGATGAAATGGGCAGGGGAGAATCAAATATCCCTGCGCTGCAGGTTTGCTGAGGGACGGAGCACTGCAAAGATCTCACATCTGGCAATCATTTGTCAAGAGCTGGAAAGAGAACGGCAGGAAACTTTCTGGCTCTTGGAGAAGATGAAAAGACAAAAACCATCTCTCTCTCTCTCTCTCTCTCTCTCTCTCTCTCTCTCTCTCTCACACACACACACACACACACACACACACACACACACACACACACACAGAAATGATGCAAGGACTACCACACTTTATGCTTGACCACTGCCACCCCCTCCACACACACACACCAAATTTAATGATCTTCAGATATTCTCTACTCCACAGTCAAAAACATGCAGTCACTTGACTTGTTAAAGCTGCAGTGTGTGTACATTTTTCAAATAAACCCCAGGGCTGATGTTAGAAAATCAAAATCAGTCAAGCATAGACTGCCTGGTACTTTGGGCAGGAATCCTTGTGGTTTAGTCAATAAACAGAATCTGAATGAAAGACAGCACAGTAACTAGACAGTAACGTTTTGAACAGTTCTTAACCTGAGGGGAGGTGGGGGGATGGTGAACTAGTGACCAGGGACCTAAGGCTACCAGTCCACTTAGAACTGAG
The DNA here is from genome assembly GCF_903995425.1 of Onychomys torridus. Lineage (NCBI taxonomy): Eukaryota > Metazoa > Chordata > Mammalia > Rodentia > Cricetidae > Onychomys > Onychomys torridus. The sequence goes on from NC_050444.1 coordinate 101,915,253, forward strand.
TACCTGCAATGTGACTGCTTACCTCATAGTCATCTGTTGTTTCTAACAAAGAGAAAAGAAAGAGAGGGATAGAGGGAGAAAGGGAGGGAGGGAGAGAGGAGAGAGAATAATCTTGTATGGGGGTGTTATATGTAAGTCAATCTGAGAAGAACTTCTTAAAATTAATTATACCTATCTAATAAGGTGGTAAGGGAAACCTGTCTCCATTTTGTTCACACTGGTACACTACAGACAATTTGCAGGCTTCATTGTGTGTTCTTAAAAATGATCAGCTTTGCCCCCATAGGTTCATCACACAATAAATAAAGTTTTCAAGATGCCCCCATACCACATTAATTAAGTTCTCCAAAATCACAGGAATATAAATCTGCTCGAGGTGATAGATGGACATCAAGGGGTTTGCTTCTGGCTCACCCTCATGCTGCATTTAACCAGCAGTAGCTGCTGCTGTGGACTCATCCCTGTGACTCCAGAAGTGAATGCTGCAGGTTGTTTAATAACCTGGCAAATTCACAGTAGCTTGTCAAATTATTACAGGAACAGTGTCATCACTAAACAAGCCTGATCACGGTTAATTACAATGCAGACCAGAGAGCAGCCACAATTGTTCATTAATTACAGGAAGCACCTCATTGAAATTTTATGGAAATTTACACTTGCACCCCGGTATGTCTGGAAAAAAAAGAGATCCTTCACGCATTCACAGAAGAAAGGAGTCTGTGGTTTATGAAACATCACAGTAAATTGTGTCTAATCTGGTATTGAAATATTGGCTCATTATTTACTCTAATTTTCTAAGCACTTCAGTGGTGAAAAAGACCAAGTCAAACCTCACATATTGAACTCCCAACCAAGAAAATTGCTAAGTTAACTGTAACAACTCAACCCATGATGAGATACAGTGAGGCTTAAGAAAGTTAACTTTTGTATTAAACATATGTAAAATAATTTCCAGCATCCAGACTACAACCAACAGCTAGCTCCAGAGAAGCTAGCTAACAAGGAGAACCCTAAGACGGATGCATGGATTGCCCTGGGAATGGGAAATAGATGATATCTCCATGAGTAAACTGGGGGTGAGGGGGGCAATAGAGGGAAGGGCATGGGGGATGAGAACATAAGGGAACAGGATGGTCGAGCTGGAACAGGGGCAGAGTGGGAGAACAAGGAAAGTGATGATATGAGAGAGGGAGACATCATGAGGATTGGGAGAAGTTCCCAGGAATCCACAAGGATGACCCCAGCTTAGACTACTAGCAATTAGTGGAGAGGGTGCCTGAGCTGGCTTACCCCAGTAATCAAATCAATGAATACCCTAACTGTCATCATAGAGATTTCATCCAGTAACTGATGGAAGCAAATGCAGAGATCCATAGCCAAGCACCAGGCTGAGCTCCAGTCCAGTCGAGGAGAGAGAGGAGGGATTCTATGAGAAAGGGCATCAAGATCATGATGGGGAAACCTACAGATACAACCAAACCAAGCTAATGGAACTCATGAATTTTAGACCAACAGCTGTGGAGATCCATGGGACTGGACTAGGCCCTCTGCATAAGCGAGACAGTTGTGTAGCTTGATGTGCTTAAGGGCCCCCTGGCAGCAGGATCATGATCCATCCCTGGAGCATGAGCTGGCTTTTTGGAGCTCATTACTTGTGGTGGAACACCCTGCACAGCCTTGAGGCAGGGGGAGGGGCTTGGACCTGCCTCAGCTGAATGTTCCAGGCTCTGCTGACTCCCCATAGGAGGCCTTACCATTTTGGAGGAATGAACGGTGGGGGGGTGGGGGGGAGAAGGCTGGGGAGTGGGGCACAGGAGGAGAGAAGAGAGGGGGATCTGTGATTTATATGTGAAATGAATAAAAAAATTCTTAATTAAAAAGAATACTTGTCAGCAATTAAGAAGGGTCTACCCTAGAAGGACCACTTCCTATAAGGTAATTATATGAGCACACAATTCTTTGCTGCTATTTATCAATTAAACTCCCAAGTTACGCAGAAAATGCCCAGCTTTGCATCTACCTCAGAAGCCACCGAGGAAAATAAACCAAGACATAAAATGAACTAAAATGGACTTTCTAGCTACTAGTCTATCAAGCATACTAACATCAAAACAGAGCAGATACCTTTGCAAAAGTCAATCCAAGCACAGACTTGTAGGACAGTTACTCAAGACCAAAGATTGGAGGATACATATTGGAAATATTAAAATTATTAAACCATGAAGCTAAGATAGCTGAAAATATAAGAATAAAAGGCAAGGATTTAAAAGAAAGAAGTTAAGGGCAGAAAGAGGCTTCATGAGTCATGAGAACATAAATCAACTAAAGTATAAAACCTAAACCATACATGAGAGTGTATCTCTAAATGAACATTCTCTGTAAGAAAGAATATAAACGAAGTATTGCTTCCAAACTGAGGCGCCCTGGAAGTTACTTTGAGAATTATGAGACCAAGCAGCAGCCCTCCAGCCTTTTACAATGCCTGGCACTAGAAAAAAGCCTAAGACCCAAGCAGGAAAGGTGAATGACTCTAGCGAGTCCTGCAATGAATTCCCTGAAGTGAATGGCTCTTTCCCTCACGGAAGAAAGAGGAACAAACTAAATGCCATGACAAGGATGAAAAAATGAAGCGTTAAGAATCTTTCCGGAACAGTTAGTTGGTAAAGAACAAACTCAGTTTATTGTAAGTGACATAATATGGCCAAAAGGTATTACTAAGAGGTATGGAAGCCATACCCAGGGGAAGAAAGGAAAAGAGAAGGAAATGGTTTAAGTGTGTCCTGGCTAATTCACCCATTCAACCTAGTTGGCAATCTTTCAAGAGATTTCATTTTCCCCTTCAGTCTACTAAAATAGTGATAAAGAAGGAAGTAACTAGTAATGTGACCACTTTTCCTTACTTTGTGAAATACTGGTTTTCTGTGCAGATCCCATAATGATTTGTCAATTATATTGTTTCTCAACAACCAGAATTTTACTAAACATATACATATACTTCTTTCCTCCTTCATTATGCTAAGAAAATATGCTAAATAGATATTTTTACATTTTATTGTAGACTAGCATCACAAATCCTTTTTCTTCACACTATAACTCAAGGTTCAAAACACATTATCCAACAATTATCCTCACAAGCTGCTAATGGTGACTGCTGGAAGAACATCCCCATGTCATGCCAAAGGTCAAGGGTCAAACTACTCCCCGCAAGAAGTCTTCTGTCACTCTGCATCTGCATGTCACATAGCTGTTAGTTTTCCAGAACTAGGAAATACATGATTGTAACTCCAATGTGACACACCTGCTTTTCTATTGTACCGCATCCATATACCACCTAGACAGTACCAGCTTGAGATACAACAAAGCTCAGGTGGTCTTCTCTAGGCCAAGAGCAGGTGTGCAAGGAATGGCACACCCCCCCTTCAGTATCATAAAAATTGAAGCCTCCCTTCTCACCCTCATTCCCACCATGAGGAACTCAATTGTAAAAACTGTTCTCCTTTATGTGTTGCATCCAAATCAGTAAAAAGTACTTTAATATTGTACTCAATACACTTATTCAGTAAAGTCTGAAAAATCTAGAAAATGATGCCAAGTTGAGACTCTGAAAAAAAAAATGAAATGGTTGTATTCATGCCATCCATGTTGAAACTTCAGCTTGTACGTCGTAATGGCAAACATATCCCTCAAAAATCCAAAAGCTCACAGAAGCTAAGATGTTCTTCATCATCTTTATATTTTTATTTTGCAATATGCCAAGCCAGGTCTAATACCTCAAGACCACACAAAGTGAACTCAAATCCAGGCCAACATTTTCAGAAGAACTGTACTTTGCACATATCTCCCAATGTACTAAGACAAACGATGCTTTTTGTTAAGTGTTGCTTTTCTTATTAAGTACCCAGGTTGAATCACTTCCCAAAAATCTTGTAGCAACCTGTGTCAATCTACATAGACAGCCTTCAGGGATCAAGGATATTTTTTCTACCCCAGAGCATACTTCTTGGATGGATGGATGGATGGATGGATGGATGGATGGATACATATACACATACATACATACACACATACATACATATACACCATACATGTAAATATATATACCTACACACATGGATGGATGGATGATGGATGTGGATGGATGCATACATACACACACATACACACACACACACACACACACACACACACACACACACACACATATATATATATATATATATATATATATATATATATATACCTACACGGATGGATGGATGGATGGATGGATGGATAATAAATTTCTTCCAAGTCTGTGCTTTACAAGGACCTTTTGCTACATATATGCTATATCAATCCCTCTTTACACCTGTCTCAAGGATTGCCATCTCTTGACAGCACTGATAACACTGGAATGGCCTCCAGGGATCACTGTTTCTGTAACACCACCCCAAGCTAATAAACAGTAAGACTCCAACCTGGACTTCCAGCCTCTGGTCTGGCTCCTCCAGGTTTGGGCAAAAGTCTGCACCCAGCACTCTGCCAGCACATGCCAGTGGAACCTGAGGGAATATGGCTGAGTTAGATGCTGGGTATGGGGGCTGCAACACAGTCACACTCTACCCAGACAGAAGCAGGGACATCACAACCGCAGGTCTGAAAAAGGCCTTGACTACCTGATACACACTTGACATTTGCTATGACAAATATATTGAAAATATTCAAAATGTAGTTTATAAACCAGGAAAAGGTTATTATAAGAAGGAAAGATCTACATAAATTTTGCCCCCATGGCCCTGACCCCATATTTACATCATGCAGCACAAATAGTCATAAATACCTACAGACAGGAAGAAGGAAAGTTAAAAAGAATGGAGGAAATGAGGGAAGGAACAGACTGAAACATAGACTCTTTACTGGACATTGACAATGCCTTGTTTTCATCTAGGCTTCAAATTTCCAGAGAAAAATGGAGTGAACTGCATTCCATATTGTCTAAAGATCCTTTCTACTCTTAAAGCAGGTTTAATTTCCCCTCTTCAGGAATATGTTAGCACAGATAGATTTTTAACTTATATTTATATTTTATTATCTATATATTATTATTAATTTATCTTTCTATTTTATTTGCATGCTACTATGTTGTTTTGCTTCCTGTTTGTTGGGGAAGGGATGTTTTGTTCCTATGGGTAGGATGCTGATCCTAGCACTTGACACACTGTAGGCAAGCACTCTGCTGTCAGACAAACCCCCAGGCCCCCAAACTTACTGTCTTTAAGTATAAGAAACATGGCATAAAATCTGCTCCAAAACTAACAACAATAAAATGTTATTTAGTAGATAATTCCTGGTATCCAGTCAGTATCATCCCTAAATATTGCCTACTCCAACTTATTTCAGCTCTCATTTTAAGAGATGATGAGAAAAGGATTTAGAATCCATCTAAACTTATTTCCTACTTTTAACATTTTTCTCAGGGGCCTGAAGATCTAACTCAAAGATAGAGAGGTTGAGTGACATAAGCAAAGCTCTGGATTCCACCCCAGAACAGCAAACACAAAATTTTCTCTTGGTATTTGCCAACACATTCTATCTGTGCTAATCGCATAAGTACCAATATCTAGTTCAAGGCACCAACAACGGGACATATCACTCGTGTCTTTGGCATGAGCCTTTCAAAATTCCAATTAAGATCATCTGTGTTATCAATGTCCTCATTAAGGGGCCAGTCCTCAGCCAGGTGAGTGACTTAAGGGATCCCCTCCTTCTCTCAACGTATAAATCAGCGTGGTGCTCAAGCTCCAAACAGTTTTTAGTAAGTCCCACCTGCTCTAAGGACTGTCTTTTGTAACATAACCCAGTCAACTTTTCAAACATTTTTAGAACCAAGCCTCTCCTATCAGCTTCAATCTCTGATTTATCTTCCATGCTGAGGCTGAGATTGTAAAAATGCCTAATGTCATCAGCTGTCACAGTTAATAAGTCTTGTTTGTTTAGAGAAGGGTCTCGAATATAACCCAGGCTGGTCTCTACCTGGCTATCTGGCTGAAGGTTACCTTAAATCCCAACTCTGCCTGCTTCAACCATCCAAGTGCTGGGGTTCAGGCATGTGACACCATGTCCCATGTCTTTGTTTTATTTTTATTTATATAGAAGTTTTGCCTGAATGTATGTCTTTGTACCATATGCATGCCTGGTACCAATGGTGGCCAAGAAAGGGTGTTGCGTGTTTGATTCTCCGGAACTGGAGTTATAGACAATTGTGAATAATAATGTGTGCGAGAGAAACCCAGGTCCTCTGAAAAAGCAGCCAGTACTCTTCACCACAGAGCCATCTCTCCAGTCCATAATAATCCCCTTTTATACAATTATTTTACCAACGCCATCTGTGTGTCAGTGTGTAGGCACCTTGTATAAAAATTAAGCCACCTTTTATCTTCAACAATTTTATATGAGTATTTCCATTTTATAAGTAAAAAATAAAGACTTAGAGTAGATAATTACCTTTGTGTTACCTGCTATTATGTTGCAAAATCAAACGTTAGAAATGAAAAGGAAAAGAAATATTGAGGACAAGATACTAAGTAAGAAAAATTTCATTTAGTGTCATCGATTCTAAAGGTATTTGTTGATTTTACATATTATAAAGACAACACAGGAAGTAACACACTATTTGTGTATTATTCTAAAACACTACAAGCATTTTTTCACAAGAATTGATACTCTAAATTGTGGGAAAGGGGGGCAGGGAACTGAGCATAGAGAAGCAGAGGCATTAGGAATTTGTGTTCTGTCACAAATGGAAATGATGCTGATTGTACCCTGCAGTTGACATACGGAAGGGCACTAATGAGTTCTGCATCAGTAATTCTCTCAAGGGGACAATAAAAGGAAAAGGGAAAAAAAATCAATCTTGGAATATTCAATATCAAAATGAATTCTCTCCCATCCAGCAAAAGATTCTTATAAAACTCTAACACATGTGACTACTGAGCTGACTGAAATGGTTTCCATAAGCCAGAATGTATATACTGCAGATTGTGAGTAAACAATACCTTATTTCACATACACAAAGCAAATTGCTACTTATCTTAATATTATTTGACCATGTCACAAATACTAAGCTTCTAGTTTCTTTTTATCCTCACACTCACAGAATGCACTTTATAAACACTCTCAAGAGGAAAGGAGAAAGTTAAACAACTATAATTACATTCAATTACAACTTCAGACACTTAGAAATACAGTTCTGAGAGGAAACAAAGTCTTTTAAGCTGGGAAGGAAAACCGTAGCAAGCTACCAGGATGTTTCAACAGTCCTAGACACAAAGAACTAGTAGTGGGCAGCATTCCTGAACTGGGAGTCCTAGCCTTTCTAGCAGGAAAAAGAAAAGCAGAAGGATGCGTGAAAGCAGACTCCCATGTTCCGGAGACAAGACAACTGCAGTTCAAATCCAACTGCACAGGTCAATAGGGCTGTACTCTCACAACGCCCAGTGCCCCACCACAAATGACACCACCAGTGCCATCCATTACCAGATGGAGAAATTCTTAAGGAAAATAAGCAGCATCTGGGGCAGAAAAGATGACGGCTAATTAGCTGTAATTTGGTATGGATTCCTCCATCTTCTGACTTAAAAACTTCTGAAGTTAACCAGCTCTCTACAAGCAACCAGAAAGTGACTTCCATAAAGGGCTGACATAATTGTCCACCTATCTTTCCTCCACTGTGCATTGAGATCCTGAAACATAGTGGACCTAACGAAACATTAAAGTGACTTCAAGATTCTTCTTTATCCATGCTCCGCTGTCGTAGTAACCACTGTCTATTTCAATATCATATTCTAAGATGAAACTACAATGATTTTTTACAAGATCTTCACAAGGACTAAGACCTCATGGAGAGTTACAGTTTTTAATTTTTCTTCTTAGTACCTTGGCTTTTAGAGTAATAAAATGATTTTTTCTGTTGATGAAAAAATAATGAGCCAATTAGCTAGTATTTCTAAACTTGATTCTACAGGTTTCTTTGTGGGATTCTGTTTTGAACATAGAGACTTCATCTTGCTGGCTAGGTAAGAGCATGTGAGAGGCCTTGTGAAAGGGCCTGTGAGATCGATCTCCAGGGGAAGCTGAAGCGGGGTACCTGGCTGCTCCATGTCCACCCCTCAGAGGAAGCATGGTGCATGAGAGAGCGATTTACAGCTTACTTTGTGTGTAATCAGCAGAAACAAAAGATGGCAACCAGCACAAAGCCCCCGCTCTCTCTTTCTCTCCCCCACCCCCAGGAGAATTCAGAAAGGGAGGGCCACTGGGCATTCACTTCAGTGTCAAAAGGGCTTTCGGAAAACACATTTTCTGTGGGACAGGGAGGAAATGTACCAGACTTCCTCAACTCCCCCCCCCCACCTCCATTGCTGCTGTGTCTCTGTCTCTGTCTGTCTGTCTCTCTCTCTCTCTCTCTCTCTCTCTCTCACACACACACACACACACACACACACACACACACACACACACATACATACACACTACATTTTTATTTGTCCACTTAGGGCACATAAAAACTGTTAGGCATCAGACTTGAAGAAGGAAAACAGAAACAGATTGAATTGCAAAGGGATGCAGTTCAAAGCATCTGGGGTTGAGTGGATGGGAGTGGAAGATGCAGAGAAGGATGAAGACCAAAAAGAGACACAGGAATGACAACTTGAGGGTGAATATGGGACTGAGAAAGGAGCTTATGGAGCCACTCATGTAAGCTTTTGCCTGACAAGCATTATGAAAGTCACATCCCAAATAAACAAAGTAACTTCAATGTCAGCTCAAGTCTTCACAGTTAAGCTGGCTCTAAGCCCAGATCAGTTCTGAATCACTCTGTTTCAGTGATTTCTAGTCCAGCAATGATGAAAGGGATGAGAAAACCAACCGGAAGAACCTGGAAAAGAATGGATATACAAAGGTGGATATAAAACATAAAATGAAGGAAAGAGAGAAAAGGAGGTACATTCCTTTAAGAGGACTCGGGGATGTGCAAGAACTGCTACATTCCAAGGCAGAGGAAAGCATTAATGGTACTCCAGGATGCCAAACAGCAAGAGGAAAACCACCCATATAACACACGTTCAGGAAAGCCATTAAGTGAAATAGCTCATACAATAGCTAGCCAGGATCTCTTGTGAGACAGACAAAGACATAAGATGCCCCAACACTGTGAAGATGACAGTGCATGCAAAACACACTGCTGTCAGACACACGGATACAAAACCAGAAACAGTAAGATGAGCTCCAGAGGCTAGGTGTGCGTCTGACTTACGTCTTAACTTCTCAACTGGCAAGTTAACTAAAGACAACATTGTGGGAGCAAAAGTGCTGGATCACAAATCTCTAAGCTAAGACTGCCAAGGGCTAAGCACACAGAATCTAAAACAGAAAAATGAATGTTCTGCTCCCCGATGAGAAAGCAATGCATATACCCACTGTTAAAGACTCCTTAGATGAGATAGGGATGTTAAAGAAGAATTCAATAAAGATGGGGGACAAAGGTTCTAGAGGAAGAATATAGGATGGGACACGTGACACTCTGGAGTCATGTGATTCTACTTCTACTCATTAGGTTGACAGGAGTTGATAAAAATGGCAAATGACTTGGAGGTGGAGACAGTGTGCCCCAGGAGCGGGAAGTACTTAGGAGACCATCCTCCCAGATAAGCTGCCCAGGAGGAGGGCTCCAAGCTCTGTGGCAGGAGCAAGCTGTGCAGGTTCAATTACTGGAGTTTTCAGAGCCACAAACAAGAGCCCTTGTCTTGATGCTGTAAAATATGGCTGAAAGGTGAAAGTCTCCCTTCCCTGGTGACACCCTGAGGAATCTAATGGACCATGAATAATGCCAAAATTACACAGAATCTTTCTTCTAGAGAACAAGGGGCTTTCTACCTAATATTTATTAATTCCCACATCAGACAAATAGAGAAAACTTCTATGACATTATTTTCCTTTAAAGAAAACTGAGGCCTATCACTATAGTCCTCTCCCGTGCTTGATAAAATGGATAGGTGGAATTAAGACAAGCTCTTTTTAGAACATTCATCTTCCACTAGAAAAATCCGACCATGTGATAAAGTTCAATTTATGCTTTCCAATTCTCAGTTTATTTGGGTTTCAGTGCTAAAGAAAGTAAGGATGAAGTCACTTTAACCTATGCTATCAGTAGAGTTTTAAAAAATTATTTTTTTTTAAAAAGGTACAGAATTGAAATGGTTTCAATTGGTTCCACTCACACTGGTTATTCAGTATTTTAAACCAGCATCAGAGTCTTTGCTTAATGGTATATATATAGAGATAGATAGATAGATAGACAGAGAGAGAGAGCCAAGTTTGAGAGCCATTATTTAATGAAAACTTAAGTATGTTTATGTATGTCCAATATTTTTGTCTTCGATGCTCAATTCCAACCATCCTATAGATAGGTATTATTAAGAAAGCTCTTAGCTGAGCAGTGGGGGTGCACATATATAAACCTAGCACTCAGGAGGCAGAGGCTGGTGGATCTCTCAGTTAGTTAAGAGGCCAGCCTGGTCTGCAGAGAAAGTTCCAAGACAGCCAGGACTACACAGAGAAACTCTTTCCCATAAAACCAAAAATAAAATAAAATAAAATAAAATAAAATGAAATAAAATAAAATGAAATAAAATAAAGGGGGGGAGATCTCTTAAGAGACTCTGGCCTCATTAAATCTAAGCTGTGGTTTCTTGTCACTTACCATCTCAGAGCCTTGTTTCCATACTTGGCTAAAGAGGAATCATTATGCATCCTATGTAGGGCTAGGAAGGTTGGTAAGATGGCATCCGTGAAACACTTTTCTAAGGATTCACTGGATGTGCTTCTACAGACACCCACAAAAGTGGCATCCCACACATCTCTCCCAGGAAGGCTCAGAAGTTTGAGATACGAAGGGAAGAAGTTTAACGACAGAAAAAAATTCAAATGGCAATAGGGAAGCTGAAAATCTCGTTCAGTTAGCCTCACTTAAGAGTCCAATGCTACTGATTTTTAGGAGGCTTCTTGATCATGCTATGCTGTGTTAAAAGGAAAAAAGAAAAACTTGTCCACTCAAAAGAGCTGACCTATTGAAGTTCATCATGGAAAGTGTCGATTACCAGCATATCTGACCCTCTGTCTCTCCTGTACAAGCCAATCCTCCTACAAATAAAAGATCGGGCCATTTTCTGAGTGTTCTACAACACCAATGACTTGAGTTTTGAATTTAAAAAGCAGAGTTCCTAGGAAGTACACGTGAATGAAGTCTAAAGTAACCTAACCCTCTGAGGAACACAGTCTTGACTGACAAGACCTACAGTCCACATTGGTGGTCCAGAGTGTACCTGCTCTACTGAGCATCAAGTGTAGGAAGTAAAGGCTCTCTAGATGATAATTTTACTTAAAAAGATACACAACTACTGGGGAAAGGAAAAGGGGATCCACTGGGGTATACATCCAAACCTCCAATATCACACGTTCTGTAAAAGAAGTGGGGATAACAGAAGTACAGAAGCATGGGATAGAGAGCCATCATGGTCAACTCACACACACTGAAAACATTAGCGGGCAGACACTAATGTGGGGGGCAGACACTAATATGTGGGTGGAATTTTTGCATTGAGACAATCTAGGCTGGGGAGGCTAGGGCAGGAAGACTATCATCTGGGGCTCACTTTTCTATAAAACAACAAACAAATAAATGCCAGGTCTCCTTGAACTAAGCTGCTCTACTAGTTTCTCTACCTGACCTTCCATAATAATCAAGAATCCGCATGGCCCTGACCTGGAGACACAGGCCTATGATTCCAGCATTTGAAAGGCTGAGCTGGATTCAAGTTCAAGGCGGACAAGGGATACAAAGTAAAACTCTGTCTCTGAGAAAGGAAGAATGGAGATGAAGTTCTTTCTAACAAGAGAAAAGAAGTGGCCTTCAGGAAATAACCAGAAGCCACTGCATTTCTTCTCAGAGGGTGACATTCAGAAAGGTGTCCAAGTCAAAAGAAAACGTATCTATTTAAGTTACCCTTACTTACAGAGACATAAAAACAGAACAAATTAATTAGGTTGTTTCTCCCTAAAATTAATACTGGAAAGGAAAAGATGACTGAAAAATGCATATGCAAAGAATGAACAGCGAGCTGAAATGAAATATGATAGAATATGTCATTTCAAAGTTAATAGAAAAAAAGAGCACAGCATTACAAGTTACCATGGAGCCATCTATATTAAATCAGTGACTGTTTAGCCATTGATGGTTCAAGGGATAAAATACAGTGTGCACAGTTACTAGATTCTGCACACACGTGACCAGGTAGAGACATGAACACCTCTGAAGAAGCCTGATGTCCCATTTGAAATGACAATGACAACTGAGTCAAAAGGGGGTGGCCACAAACCCTACCACTAACCAGAGGAGCCCCCAGGTATCTGAGGAGGAGAGCCAGAGACTGAAACATGCTGCCAAAGATCAATAAACTGTGCCCAAAGATCAACAAAGCAAGCTGATTTTCTCTGAATACAAAGCCTGAACTCCGGCAAAGTTAAAAAGAGAAAGGAAGCAAACATTACCTTCAATCCTGCCTTTCCACACAGTAAAAATGTTATCAACTCAAACACAAACTATAATATACATAGCACAATCCTCCCTCCCAGCCTGCCAAGGACCTCCGCCTAAAAAGAGAAAATAGACCCAAAATTGATTTCTCTTAAATATGCTATATGCCACCACAACTACACAAATCTCAACTGGGGTGAAATGCAGGGGGAATGAAAAGCTGCACAACTCTGCTGCTCAGATAAAATGCAAAGGCAAACTCTTCCACCAATGACATCTTTCTTACCAAGGGTCTCAAGAAGTGGGAATAAAATGAAGAGGAACTGTGTAGATTTTCCAGTGGGGATCTTCTTGTGTGCTCTTTCTAAGTGACTGTGCTTTATTCCTGAAATCTAGCAGCTTTGAAAGCTTAAAGGAAAATAGGGAACAGAACACTTCACACCTAAATGTGTGTGTGTGTGTGTGTGTGTGTGTGTGTGTGTGTGTGTGTGTGAGACCTCACATACTGCCAAAGACACCTAATGAGAAGTAGTACTAGAAACCACCGTTTTCTCTCTGTACACTTTTGATAGTATGCTTTACTTAGGTGTCATCCGTCACCTCTAGATAAACAGGACACCAAATCCCTCCCCTTTCTGTTTCATGTGAATGTTAATCCTGAACTGTCAGGCTCCCACTAAATTTCCTAGATATTCAATTAGGATCTCTCTAAACAAATTACATAAGTCTACTCTTCTTGTTTTTTTCACTAGAGTACATCCCTGGCTTTACTATCTTTTGCAATGCTATCACCAAAATCTCACTAACAAAGACTCAGAGCACAGATCCTAATAAAAAGTCTCCTCCATATTTCCCAAACCCACTGAATCTGAAAGTCTGTTCATTCTTGCTTTTCAGTCTCCTCAGCGGTCCCTTCCATGCCTTGCAGATCATCAGTTCTAAGTAGTATGCACGAGGCTCTCTGTACACAAACCTAAAGTGACAATCCCAACTCTGTCATCCCATACTCACCAGCCAGTGCCACATCCCACCCCACCAACGGCCACATACATTCTCCTAGGTGATGTTGAAGTTCCCACAACTTAACCATTAAACCTCTTTCTAGACTCCGTAGAATCCAACTTTAACCCGTCTCTTCAGTTTTATCTTCTATGCCATCAAGAAAAAAGCTTAGCTTAGAGTCTGACTAGCCTAGTTGATGTGCCTCGCATCCTGGCTGGGCTTTCCTTACTAGACACACTACTCTGGTTGGTCTTTGTGGAATGATCTCCCCTGCATTCTCCTTCTGAAGTCTCTGTATTTCCCAAGGGCGCCTAGTCCACAAGACCCCCGGTGCAGCGGAGAAAAGGCTCTCCTCCTTCCCAGTCCTCTAAGATATCTGTGCTAACCATTGAACATCCTTGCCTTTTAAACCAGGTTTTCTGTTATTAATAGCAATAACTAACATATTCAGTTTTGTATTCCTCTGCAGCACCTACCAAACTGCTATATTAACATCAGTCAACCAACATACATTAGATAAATAATGAATGCATCTCTTAAAATTCACCAGTGAACTGACCAGTGGCACCAGTAAAAAGACAATAATTTTAACTATTTCATTATTCTACCTGATCCTCAATAGGTACCTTCAGGGCAGTTCTAAACCAGTAATTGCTGTTTTATAGAAACTCAGGATTCAAAGAAGTCATTAATTATATGCAGAGTGGCTAGTTCAGTAACTAATTCTGTGGTATATTTCTGCTGAGACAAGTCTTGATGTGGGCTTGATTTTTTTTCCATTTAACTTTGCTCCCAGATGTATCTAGAACCCAATTCCATAAAGCAACCTTCTAGAGGTAGGAAAATGGACATGTCTCCCTTACATTATAACTTGAAGAGATCTTTTCTCACCCCCTCAAATTGCCAGTATATGCTGAAATCTTAACAGTATAAAAACATGCAGGCACATTAACAGCTTTCCAATTTAAAATTTCCTAAGGCTCAGGAATAGAAGTAGGTTCAACACACCCTTTAATAAGCTCCTGAAAATAAGTATCAATTGTGATTCATCTAGAAAGAAAGTGGTATGCCCATTCAACCAGTCTGAAATAGAAGAGATTCTAAGATATGATGATATAAAAGTAGCTTATAGCCTACTAGGGACAAAACTCCAGCCCTAATCATTCCTAATTTGCTTCAAAAAAGAGGAAAGTAAACTACAACTTGTGAGCAAAATGCAGCCCTGCTACCTTCTTTTATAAATAAAGTATTACTGAAACACAGTCATGCCTACCTTTAAAATATATATATATAACATATGTAACAATTTGAGTAACTCCTATAGAAATTATGTATGAACCCAGTCCTTCATACAAAAGGCCTTCCAGGACATTGTCTTGGTTTTTGTCAAAACAGGATCTTATGGTGCCCAGGCTGGGCTCAGTCTTGCTAAAAGTCAAGAGTGATCTTGAACTTCTAATCTTCCTGGTGGTAGTGCTGGTTATCAAACATAAGACCCGCATGCTAGGCCATCACTCTACTGAGTTACATCCCCAACTGTTTTAATCTGTGCAAAAATCAGGCCTTCTTCCTAATCAATATCATTTTTATGAGTTCATCATTATGAAGTAAGTATACAAATCCAAGCAAGGACATTGAAGTACGATTCTTTATTGTTAAAAAAAAAAAAAAAAAAAAAGGTCTGGAACTCATCAAATTAATTGTGATACAATAGTATAATAAGACTAGATTTAAATTATGATCTACTCCCTGTCTTCCTCTATTTCCCCTCCCTCCTCTCTTCCTCCTTTTCCAGCTTCCTCTCTCTCTCTTTGGAGAGAGTTGTAGGAACTAAACCTAGGCCATGTGAATGCTTAGCACATGCACTGAGCTGATTTTCCTGCCCTGCTGATGGCTACATATACCTATAGCTTTAAACTCTAGATATCTATAGCACTTCATTGTTTTTAAGGCACAAATACATACAACATAACCATTTAAAGTAGCTCTAATGTTCTACATGTTTGTATGTGTATGTGAATGAAAAAAGAAATCTGAAAAGTTACTCATATAAAGGTTCCTTACTGGTGGCACTAAAATTTTTCTTTGTGGCTTTCTTAATGATAACTGTATAATATATCTACATCCTTCCTTCAAAAGTCATACCAAAAATTGAGACTTAAATAATCAAAGAAGTATCAATGGTTTAGACCCTTTGTTTTTGTTTGTTTGTTTGTTTGTTTTTTTCAGAAATTAAGAAGGTAGCCAGATAGTGGTGGTGTATACTCAGCATTCAGGAGGCATACACAAGAGGATCTCTGCATTAAAGGCCAGGCTAGTGTGCAAAGCAAGTTCAAGGATAGACAGGGCTACACAGGGAAACCCTGTCCTGAAAAACAAACAACAAAATAAACTCACAAAACCCAGAAACTAAGAAGGTAGCTTTGGGGGAGGGGGTGTTGTTTTCTTTGGGTCAAGAGTTTTTTGTTTTGTTCTTGCTGTTTTGATTTATTCTTTTTCTTTGTTTTAAAGACTATAAGTAGCTAAGGCCAACCAAAGCCTGAACATTTATGAACTTTTATCTCTACTACATGTTTATCCTAAACAACAAATAAAGTCCTACCTTCATAAAGCACACATGGGGTAGACAGAGGAGAAGAGGTTAACAGAATTGCTTGATAGAGGTATATTAATTCGATCAGTTGCTTGCTTCCGAGTTACTATAAAAGGGTTCATAAAGTACCCAAAAGCCACGTAAGACTTTAGAATTATGCTGCTCAGTGACTGATTCCCAGTGAAGTCAGCTTCTACACAATTAGCACATTGAGTGTTGAACTGATAATGGTAAAGCCCAGTATATATTATACATAATCTCATGCAGGTAATAAGACCCTGGCACCATAGTTGATGAACACATGCTGACCAAATACAGAGTACGGACTGAATACTGTAACAACACCTGACAAAAGAAGACAAGAGCAGCAGCAGCACAGCTCTCCCATCCTGTGCGAGACTTCACAGGCCTCATTTCCAAGTCCCACACCATGAGGGTGAGTCAAGGCTCAGGGAGGTTCTGTAACTTTCCCAGTCAACCCAAGAGATCACTACAAATGCAGATACAGTCAGTATCTGTTAAGTATAGGTTCTCCCTGTACTCACAAAAGAGAAATTGTATTTCTAATAAAGTACTATATAAAATCCCAATGTAAATTTAACAGGTGAGAAAACTTGAAATCCATGTCTTATAAAGAGATCACAAAATTATGTCAATTACTTTCACAGACAATTTATTCAATGCAGCACTTTTTACTTTATTTTACCAGTTAATATAGATTCATTTTCTGTTCTTCCCTTTATTCATATATGCACATAGAGGACTGGGGAGTTTTAATCTTTTCAAACTGAAGAAGAATCTGTATATATGCAGACACAATTGAGCAAAAAATATGACCTGGTTTTTCAGCCTTTTTCCATACTAAAATTATTTTATTACTATGGATTACACAAAGTCTATATACCTTGAAATTAAACATTTGTAAAGTTGTACACAAAAAAAACAGCTTTTTTGTTTTTTGTTTTTTGTTTTTTTTACAATGGCATTACACTATTTACACTTAGGTATGTTCTCTTAAAGATTAGCTTCTTCTATAAATTCTACATAGTAATACTTCTCACCTAAAATGAAACCTTCAATTCCCAGACAAAGAGTGAGTTCTGTCAGGTCTTATAACCTGAGGTACAGGGGCATGAAGGTACTGTTTTCTTGTAACCAAGTACTCCATGCACCAAGGCAGAGGTCTAAAAGACAGGATTCTATAGCTCTCTTTCCATATACAACAATTCCGGTTTTTACCAGTTCCTTCTATCAGACCCTTAAAAACTCTGCTTGAAAGGGTCAGGATGAGAGAGGCTAAACAACAAGGAGGTCTCTTTTGGGGGTGGGCAGATCTCCCTGGGAAGGGGAAATAGAACAGATTTGCTGGTGGACTGGGGGGTAAATAGGGATGGGAACAGGAAGGATCAGGGGAGGGAGGGATGGAGAGAGTACCAGCAGAGAAAACTGGAATTGGGGTGATGTGAAAACCTAGTGCAGTAGAAATTTCCTGGAAACTATGAGGGTGACCCTATCAAGGACTCCTAGTAATGGAGGACATGGAGCCTGAACCGGCCAGGCCATCTTTCATAACCAGGAAAGGCTTCCAGTGGAGGGAATGAGACATCAACCCAGCCACAGAATATTTGATCTACAACCTGTCCTGCCTGCAAGATGTGCTGCAGCAATGGTGGCTAGGAACTTGTGGGAGTGGTCTGCCAATGACTGGTCTAACTTGATGCCCACACTACACCATGAGAGGAAGGAAGAAACCAATACCCAACACCGCCTGGATGGTCAGGAACCAGAAGCTGGATGCCCAGAGACCTAGGATAGAACCAAATATGACTTGGGAAAAAAAAAAAGTCAATGAAATGATTCCTAATGATTCCGCTATACTCATAGATCAGTTCTTAGCCCAAACGTCATCAGAGAGGCTTCCTCTGCCAGCGCACACACAGACCCTCAGTCAAACATTAGGCAGGGAACCCCTCAGGAGAAAAGGAGGAAGGATTGTGGGAGCCAGGGGGGTCAAGGTCACCAAGAGAACATAGTCCACAGAAGTAACCAAGCAGGGCTCATAGGGGCTCAACCACAACCACAGAGCCTGTATGGGTCTGTACATGGCCCTCTGCATATATGCTATAGTTGTGTAGCTTGGGATTTTTGTGGAGCTCCTAACAGTGGGAGTGGGGGAGTCTCTGACTCTTTTTGCCTACTGTTGGACCCTTTCCCTCCCATTGGGTTGCCTCGTCCTGTCCAGCCTGGATGTGAGGGTTTGTGCCTATCTTATTGCATCTTGTTACGCCATGTTTGGTTGTTATCCCTGGAAGGCCTGCTCTTTTCTGAAGGGAAACGGAGGAGCAGTGGATCTGGGGGAGAGGGGTGCGGGGCTGGGAGGAGTGGAAGGAGGCGGAACTGTAGTTGTGATGTACTATATGAGAGAAGAATAAATAAAAAGAAATATTCAAAAAAGCAAAAAGAAAGGGTCAGGGTGATTTCTACAACTGACTTGTTCCTGTTTTTTTAAATATCTAGCACAGATAAATGCTTAACTCAACCAAGTGATTAAGACTGATGATACAAAGATAAATAGACCTGAAAATGAAGTAAAGAAAAAGAAAGCAAAGGCTCTGAGGCCAGTCTTGCTGGGTACAGATTTTAGACTTTATTTTTTTGTCTATAAAATGATAACAAAAATATCTTCCCTTGGTACTTTTTAAAGTCTATATGGTAAGATAATGCAAGTGACATGTCGTGACCCAAAAAGTGAAAATACAAGACAGCAATCCTTGCCCTGTGGTGCTCGCTAACAGGCCAAAGTAGACACTACACCAAGTATTTATTTTAGGTATCAAGATGAGGTGTTCAAACTGCATGGCTAAAGAAACAAGTTTTTAGGAAAAATAGTAACACCAGTCAGAGAATATCTATGACACAGTAATATAAGTCAATTTTTGAAGCCGACACAAAAAGCAGGGGTAAAATCAGTTAAGAGAAGCACAAATGTTGCTCACCAATCACAGTACGGCTGCAAGGCTGCACATAAAGGAAAATATTACCCACAAACACATGCATGTTGCTTGCTGCTATTTTAATTTCACATAAATATAAACAGTATTAGCTTTCATATGATCTCAACCCCATGATTACAAGGAATTTTTATAAAACAAAGGAGAGGCTAGAGTCTTGTTAAAAATCATTTTAAGCCCTACTATCAAGTGCTAAGAAGTACATGGCAAGAAGCTTAATTCAAAGCAGACAGTTAGGACCAATGACACAAAGAGAAACTAGGCCCAAGTGAGCATCACAGAAAGAGTGAGCTTACTGTGGGCCTTCGTGAAGGTCTCCCTGGCAAAGCAGTTACACAACTATAAAAACCTGGACCAATATAAAAGGTAGAAGGGCAGAAAAGGCTGCTTTCCGGGTGGTCTGTTATCTCCCTTCCCACAGGTAAATGAAGAAGTGTAAATGTTTTCCTAAAACTTATCCCCTTTCTCCATTGTTTCTGAACAGCCAAGCTTCCCTAGAGACCAAAGCCACCAGACAGCTCCCCAGGACTACAGATCATGAAGGACCCAGGACTACAACCGCCTTTCACCTTCCTCAAGGCCAGAATCCTTTCCCTGTTTTGCAGAACCAAAGACAACTCAGTGGTAGAGGACCTGACAAGCCAATGACCCTGATTCAATCCCAAGCACTGAATGAATGAATGAATGAATGAATGAATGAATGAATGAATTTACTTTAAGAAAATGTGGAGTGGGAATCTGCAATCCTAGGACTCAGAAGGCAGAAGATTTTGTGTTGAGACCTGTCTGTGCAGACCCTGCTTCAAAATCATAGGCACAGACAGACTGGAAGCAAAGGAAGATCAGTGTTGAAGTGACTTAGAGGAGGTCACAAGGCTCAAGAGTGACATGATAGCATCTGAACAATCAATTATCCTAGGAGGTTCTCAACAGGAAATGCCAATGCCTGACAAAAGGGACAGAGATATGCTCAAAGGACAAATGTTGATTTTTTTTTTTTTAAATGGAATTTGACTTGGGAAAAAAATCCTGACTTGGCTGAAATGTTCTTATTAGATTTAATTATGGAGTAATTTCACTTTTCTTGGAAAATAAAAGCAAACTTTTAATAAATCAAGTTGAAAAGTATTGAAAAGAACTACAACATCCTTTTCATAATTTTTAAAAATTGCCCCCATGATCAGGATAATCAACTATATTTCCAGATAATCTAAATATACGTGATAGGTTATTGGGCACTTTGATTTTTACTACCTAGGAGAAAAACAACTTCAAAACTGATCATATGAAATAAAACAGAAAGAAAAAGCAAATATCAGTATAATATAACATTCTTTTTGAAGAGCCCAAGCACCTAACACTTTTTTTAAAATCACATTTTAAAATTCCCAACTAGAGACAAGAATCATCCAAACCCCACTACCACCTGAGGAAGCACACAAGAGTAGCAGGAAATAATTCTGTGGGCATCACCAAGAGTGTAGGGAAAACATTTATGAATATGTCTTAAATTTGACACATCAAGTCCACATATAAATCTCGATTTTGTTGTAAAGTTGATTGCTTGGTGGTTTAAGACTTCCCATAAACAATGTCAATATATCTGTTTAAAAAGAACCAACTATCATGCAAACACCACTAATCAGATTAATCCCGGGAGGTCTATCTTGACAAAAATGATTTTATAGAAATGCACAAATCAGGCACTTAAAATTCTATAAAATAGAGCATGCCGGCTTACTCATGATTCGTTCTTCTGTATCATGTTAAATTTCTGTTATGTGCCTTTTCGAGTAGAAAGAAGGTCATCAGAGGAAAGCCCTCTTAGCTCACCAGCTTTAAAAGTTTCTCCCTGTAACTATCTGGGAGGCAGTAAAGTGCACAGATGCACAGGCACACACATACACGTTTCCCTACAGATACTTTTAAACGCATTTCTAAGGATGGGAACACAACAGCTCACAGAAGCAGGGAGACAAAGTGTTAACATTTGAAAATTATTATGATCTCTTTTCTTAAGATAATATAGACTTGTGTTCACAATGAATCAACTAGAAACATGCATGCTTTACAAAAGTACGGCACAAGAGAAACAGCGCACATTTTAATCTGTCATAAGAGAAACTGTTCCATCAGCGTACATTTTATTCTGTCATAAACTAACCTGAATCAGATCATGAAGCAGCCGAGTGTTACCTGTAATACCCACAATTACAAATGAAGTCAAATCATATGGGTCTTTAGTAACTAAAACAATAAATGAGGCTGAGATAACCCTTGAGAGGGGCACAGGAGGTCAGTGTGCAAAATCTGAGGCCATTGTGAGGCCTGGCGTACCCTAAACCCAAGACTCTGCTCCTGTTTTCACAGCGTTGCTCCTTCCTGAGACTCCAGCCCTGATAACTTCCATGTTAAACTGCCCAATGTCCAGAAGTCCTTGTTTGAAAGCACAATGGAAACCTCTGGCCTCTGGCTGACCTGAATTAGAAAGGCTGAGGATAGCCCTTCTAAATGAGGGGCCTGGGTGTGTGTGTGTGTGTGTGTGTGTGTGTGTGTGTGTGTGTGTGTGTGTGTGGAGAGAGAGAGAGAGAGAGAGAGAGAGAGAGAGAGAGAGAGAATGAGAATGAGAATGAGAATGAGAATGAATGAGAATATACACGAGCTGGAGAACATACTTAAATTTGTTTTGTTTCAAACTCAGACCTTTTGCATTCCAAAACTGTATCCCTCTGACTAATATAAATAACCGCTGTTAGAGAGAAATGGTTAAGGGGAGGGGGCAGAGCCAGGGAAAAGGAATGAGGGAGTAAGAATGGTAACATACAGTACCATGAGCTGCAGAGGCCTCCCAGTCAGTGGTGCAAGGTTAACAGATCAGTCCCGCTGGCCTTCAGGCCGACAGCAAAACAGCTGGGGAAGGGGGACAGGGATGGCGGCCAGGAGGGGCCCTGGCTTGGGCAGTTTACACAAGAAGGCAGCTCGGCTCCTTTCTGGCTCATTCCTCCTCTCTATCTCCCAGCCTCTGTGTGTGTGTGCGCGTGTGTCTTGTCATATTTTCTTCAGCTGTTAATTGTCCGGACTGCAAGACTTTAAACAGCCACAGTTTAAGAAAAAGTGAAACCCTCCTAAGTGACCATCACAGCAAATCAGCTTCATGCTGATGGGTAAAATTTTCCAAGGGAAGTGTTCTTCTGATAGTTCCTGAGTCTCCAAGCCACCCCCACCCCCACCCCACCTCTGCCACACACACTCCCCTGGAGGGCTAAATGCACTGTGGCAATAAAACATTCATGCGACTTGGAATTTTAACACAATGCCATTTCCCTAGTTTAACCTGAAAGGAATGCACTAGTCACAACAGACTACATCATCCTGCCATTAAACCCTGCCAAGGAACCGCTTTTTGGCCACG
Organism: Onychomys torridus; assembly: GCF_903995425.1. Lineage (NCBI taxonomy): Eukaryota > Metazoa > Chordata > Mammalia > Rodentia > Cricetidae > Onychomys > Onychomys torridus. The sequence goes on from NC_050444.1 coordinate 101,937,842, forward strand.
CTGCGCCAGCTTTGACGGGAAAGGAGTACACAGACCCACACACCGAGCACAGAGGGGCCACCTCTGCTTCCTCAGCCTTATCCAGAAACACCCTGCCCTTGAACATGACCCCTGACCTCTTGCATTGTGACTGGCTTGGGAGGCATGTGTCACCCTAGAACTTCTGTACAGCCACACACCGAGCAGGCAGGCCATTTGTGGCTCCCTTGCAACAAGTCCTTGGGCAGATGCCAGCATCCTCTCTTATTACTGTTACCATTCAAGGTCCTATGGCTTCACAGAAGGATGCTTCTCCTGGGTTAGATAACGCTGAGAGCTGCAATGGGGCTGTCTTCCCTTTGTTTGTTTCGTACTTTTTAAAAAATAAACTTCACTTTGCATCCATAATTGGGTTATGATTACTGATGTGACCATTTGCTTTGGGGACTACTTATTAAAGGTGCCAGTTCTTTCACATTCAAGTGACATTTAATTTAGACTTACAAAATACAAAACAGAAATAATTCTGACGTCTCTTGATAATTTTAGAGAAAAATTCAAAGGTGAGGGATCTGAAACAGGCAGTTAACCGTTTCATGCAGCTAATATCACAACACAAGCCAGAAACTATACCAGATATAAAACTGAATTTCCAGATTTGTTACTAGTGCAGAGAGTACTTCCGAGCAATGTAAACAAAAAGCTAAGACACAAGACGAAACACGCCTGCACCTAATGAGGAATTTATGTCCTAAGCAGTGGGCTGGGGGTGTGGCACAGTGGCAGAGAGCACTTCCAGCATTGCCAGTGCTCACCCAGCATTAGCAAGGCCCTGGGTTCAAACATCAGCAGGGTAAGATGTACAAATCAGTAAAAATAAAATCATATTCAGAGTTTACAAACGTATCTAAGTGCTCATTTCAGTACTGAGGATAAAGTCCAGGGCCTCAGGCATCCTAGGTAAGCGCTTCAACAGCGAGCCCCATCCGCACATTTTAAACTTGTTCTAGCAACAGTGTGGATCTCAATTTAAAAAAAAATCAACATAGGCTAACAAATCACAGCAATGTTACCAGAGACTATAAATTTGCACATGCAAAGCATCATTTTCCCCTAACATTCTTTTTGTTACCCTTCCCTTAATTTCCCCCACTGAAATATGGCTTTCTTGCGATCTTTGGAGTAACCCTCCCTTTGGTCATGCCTATGGTTTCCTTGAGTAACATTTTCACCTTCAAACTTGTTCTGTGAATTTGTCCTCCTCCTCCTTTCTCTTGTACTCAGGGCAAGTCTGAAAGGTAGAAGTCCCCCTCTTTCTGACCCAGCCATGCAGCCAGCTGAGCCGAGATCTGCCCTGCAGAAGGCAGATGCCCCACTGTTAGTCCCCTGCAGTGAAGCCATGCCCCTTTGCAGTCACAAATGCAGAACATTTTACTCCTTTAAGAGAATACCCTACCATACAAAATGATGATCTCAAAGCAAGTTAACATGCACATAGGAGACAAAGCCAAACAGTCCTCTTTAGTGTAATTTTTGTCTCTGTAGTAGCTGGAATTAGCCTTAAGCCCTAGTTAAAAGACCTTTTTCTTTTCCTTTCCTTTACAGAGACATTATCAGGCTTCAAAAAGTCATTGTAATCCCTTCACCTTAGCTAGGCCACACCAAGTCCACATAGGAGAACAAAAATGAACTTCTTTTAAAAAGAAGAACTCATATTTGGACAGAGGGAAATCAATCCATCACAGAAGCAAATGTTATCAATGCTTATGTAAATAATAATAACATTCTCACTTCAAAATAGAAATACTGAGTCAAACTACCAGTTCAGAATTTATGAAATAAAGCAATAAAGACATTTTCTTCAAGACATTTGATTTAGTAGCAATAAATTCACATTCTGCTTGTGATGTCATCAATTTCAAGCCTACTAAAACTAAAGACAGAGTCATAAGAAGCCATGAGAGTAAAACCACATAAGATACTGTCTGAGTCCCAGCAGGCGTACTTTTCTGCTTACATCAAATTCATCGACACAGTGATCCCAAAGGGTTTTGAGACCAGTATCTAAAATATGTTTCCATTTATTTATTGCATGTATTAGTATGTGCCCACCAAATCCCAGGAGCAAAGGTCAGAGGACAGCTTGTAAGAGCCAGTTTTCTCTTACTGCCCTGTGGGATTCAACTCCAGTCACTAGTCTTGGTGGCAAGCATCTTTACCTGCTGGGCCATCTAAAGAGACAAACCCAAGTCTGTGAATCTGTCCATGAGACACTTGTCACTGTCTCCATCATCAGCCACTCATAACTTCTGAAATACTCTGGAATTCGGGAAACATCAGTAAACGAAGGGGTAAGCAATCTTATTTCCAAACAAACTTCTGACCAATTTTATCATCTGTTTACTATGTTACATATCAGAAAATCAGAGATTGCTTATAACCATCAAAACGAAGCTTATTTTGCATGAGTATGTACTGAGGACAAGTGAAAGTGTGATCAAAATAACATGGAACCTGAAGAAAGAAGTCACACCAAAATTTCACTCAGCAAGCAGGAAGGATAGCTCAGTGGGTACAATTTTTGCCACACAAACAGCAGTACCTGTGGTTTCCCAGCAGGCACATAAAAAGCTGTACAGTGTGCCTATAAACCTAGCACTGGGAAGGCAAAGAGAAGAAAATCCCTGCAGCTTCCTGCCCAGCCAGTCAAGCAGAATACCTAAGCTGTGAGTTCAAGGAGAGAGAAGAGACTGAGGCTGACATCAGACATAGACCTCTGGCTTCTGTGCACACAGGTACATGCGTCTGCACACACAGGTGCCAAAGTACGTATACACACACACACACATACACACACACACACACACACACACACACACATTCACTCACTGGAATGTAAAAAGTTTAAAAAATATCAGAAAATTTTGCTGAATTATTTTAGTGAGGACATAAGAAATGATAAAAAAAAAAAAAACAAACTTTGTAACCATCGGTAATTCCCATTTTCCTGGAAATAGAAAACTTTACCACATTAAACAACATTTAAATACTTGAGTTCAAAGCTTCTATGGTAGCTTTTGAATTCTAGTAATCAAAATAAATGAGACTTTTCTTACCAGCTTCTACTACAAACAGCACATATTATTTTATAAACAAACACACATAGTATCTTTTCTTCAAGACTTCACTTCAATCCAATAGACTGGTTAAATCATACACACAAACACACACACACACACACACACACCACACCACACCACACCACACCACACAACACCACACACACGACTCACACACACAGGCTCATTTATGCAGTGACAGGCTCTACTACTGAATGTAAGAAAGCCTCAGAGGTAGCAAAGGAAAGGAGAGGACAAGAGAGAAGAAGAAACTGTAAAGAGGTGCTGCTGGACACACAAGTCAGGAAGAAAGGCAGACAGGAAACTGCAGGAAAGTAGAAAGCAAGAAAGTATGAGCTTGGGAAGGGAGGGGTGAAAGAATCAGGGGGAGGCTGAAATAAAAAGGGACGGCTGTGGGAGATAGGAGGGACTGAAACCCCGTCAGACACTACAGTAGAATGGGCAGCTGGCCGGAGATGCTAATTCAGCGCTTTAACAAATCAATGCCACTTGAAAAGTACAATGAGAGCCCTCACTGGGTGGATGTCAGGGGACTGAGAAAATGCATTCTCAAGTATTTCACATTAAGAGGGAATAATGTGTTAATTTATAACTCTTCACCCTATACACTTGGATTATCTATCTGTGTCAGCGATTTGACTTCTTAAATTTATCAAAAACACACGCAAAGGGAGGCGGCTTCTGCTTTCACCACCGGGAAACAGGAGGTTTAGGAAAGCAGGTTCTGGGTACACCACTCTTCCTCCCCTGTTTTGGCTCCAGTCTTGGTGAGGACTGCAGGGAGGAGTGGGCTCCTGAAGGAAGATGGGGGGAGGGAGGAAACCCGTGGTCCAGTTCCTAAAGCCACCAAAGAAAAGGCTCTCCTGGCCTGTGGTTGATTGCATTAGGTGCCATCCGTCAAACGTGACACGGGAGAGAAGAATAACTTGAATCAGCAGCCTGGGCTGCCATCGTCAGAATTTACTTTAGGGAAACTTCCTCAAGTCTCTCAGCACACCCAGAGGAAGGGAAGCTGCTGACAAAAGGGCCTGTAATTAAACAGTGCTCTTCCATGCCACCAGAATCCCATAGGTGGAGCTCATCAAACTGGGATGTGAAGGGAGCACCAAGGATATCCTACATGGTCAGTTTTGAAACAGGGAGGAGAGAACTTACCTGGAGGAGCCTTTTATTTCTTAAGGAAAAATTACTCTATGGAACACTGAATTCCTGAAATGCTTTATAGGAAAGCAAATATATACGCACATACATACACACACACAATGTGTGTGTGTATGTATGTGTGTGTGTGTATTATAAATTTCAATACAATGATAGCAGCAGCTTCTAACCTGAGACACAGAAAGACTGTCAGTAATTCCTGCTGCCTAGATCTATGTGTTATCTGACTTACCTTTTCAAGGTATAATAAGCATTGTCAGTATGCAAAGGCAAGTCTGTTTACAATTTTACAATAAATGGAAACGGGTACATTTCAAGAAAGTGTTTTAAGATCCTATCTTGAAAGATATGAAGGGAAAAGTGTTTTCACATATTTTCACCAAGTGACCAGGTTGTAACTGCTCTGACTTTGAAGATTTCTTACACTACACCCAGCAGCATGTGAAGCTATAGGGTATTTGTATTTGCTATTGTACAATGGCAACAGAAACAGACTTTCTTTTATTTTGAGGATATTCATATGTAAATGAATGCTGATGAATGGAAATGAGATGCTGCACATGATGGACAACCTTCAGCAGTTAGTTGAAAAAAAAAAAGGAAATTATCTCAACTCACTGAAGCTGGACTCTTTTCCCCTTCTACAGCTGGGCACAGAAATGAAATGAAAGACAAGGATGGAACTTCCACCAGCCTCTATTGGCGAAATACCATCTCCTCATGTCAGAAAACAAACATCTTCTCCATTTCGCATCTCTCCCATGACAGTATCACACAGTTAATTTTTAAATGAATGTTGACTTGACACTAAAATAATGAGCCCAAATATCCAAAATAATATAGTTATTTGATAAATTTTTATTTATTTCAAAGGCAATAAGTAATGAGAAATTTCCTGATTCAAGACCACAGCGTGTACTATTTTCTTTCTCATAAAAATCTTAGGAGAGAAATGCTACTATTCTTGACAGTACATGTGCAGTGAGGAAGTATCAGATACATGTGTGCCTTTCTGGAACAACTGTATCCATGGAATAAGATTAGTCCTGTCCCCAGTTTGGGTTGGTGTGCGTGTGTGTGTGTGTGTGTGTGTGTGTGTGTGTGTGTGTGTGTTTTGCATCAATTACCATTCCTGTCTGTCCATCCAAGCTACTACCACATACCTATCTAGTCTTATTATGGTGCCATTAATCCCCTGCTCCTCTTCCCCTCCCCCACTGCACTCACCTAAAGGGTTAAAAGGCTTCCGTACATTTGTGACTTGTCAGTGACACATAATACCCAGGTCCTTCATGCAATCAACTTTTACTTGACATGCCTTTGCTCATCACAGGACCCACATTACTACTGGGAAAATGAAGAAAAACCTAAATTAACACTTGACATTCAATATGGTCAAGTCCTTAATTGGCTGGGCTTCCTGAGAAAGCAATTTTCTATTCCCCAAACTGTGCGCATGTCATGTGTGGAGTGCAGCTCTTGGCCATCACTGCTGTCCCTCGCTCCCTCTAATGAGAGCAGATGAATTAGTGCTACGTGACACGATTTGAGCAGGGCTTCCTCCTCTTCCCCTCCCCCAATCTTTCTCTCATACCAGTGACAGCTGTGTGGTAAGAGGAAGGAAGAGAAATCCTGTAAAAGATGATCATTTTTTTAAAAATGAACCTTAAATGTCTTGTTGAATCTGAAACTAACAGGGTCATTTAATTGTGGAGGTGGGGAATGGACTGTTACAAAGATCAGGGGAATTATCTGGATATGGTTGATTTGGATTGTATTAAGCATGTTTTCTCCCCCATTCCAGGCTAGTTGCTGTATTAAGATTGCACTGGTCCAATTAAAATGGAATTTACATCCACTTAAAACGTTTTTTAAAGGTCTGGAGAATGGGTCAACTAGGGAAAAAAATGAAGTAATTATTAATGTAAGCCTGCATACATATAGAAAACTTCCTTCAACATAAACTCTTTCACTATATCTTGTTTTCAAATCTTATCCAGTGTCAGAATTCAGTGCTGGACATTCTATTTGAAATGTTTCAGTTTCATGTCCTTTACTGTTGAATGACCGCAACAAAAAAATTATTTGGTTACGGATTTTGTTCCATTATTTTGGAGAGGGAATATACTCCACTCGTGTTCTGCGTGTCTAGCTCCACAAGAAACAAGTAAACAGAAACAGGAAAGGAGGGCAGAGCAGAATCGGGTCTATTCCAAGATTCAGAAGGGTCAGTTAAGGGACTTCCCTGAGTGTCCACTTCCTCCTTTTGACACCACAGTCACTTTAAATGCCTAAAGGGCTTACTCAATGTGATGAGAACAAATGGAACCAGGGAATGGAAGACTACTTGGCTAATCAAACATTGGAGAAAGTAATTAGTCTCAAATGCATGCATATGTGAAAATAATTAATGGGTGTCACAGGCACCTTAGCACTTTAGATCTATACCCACCTATTTCAGATGAGAGTCAAGGTAGAGATGCTCTCTGTGGACCACAAAATCAGTTAAAGCATTCAAACCAAAGCTATTGCAAGTGCAGTCCCCTCCTTAAGCAGTGATCATGGAGCTGTTCTTTTACAATTCTGGTTATAATTTAAGTTTAATTTTAGTGAGGAAATTGTTCAATTTAACAACATGAAAAAGTTGGATGGTACTTACTTAGGTACTATGTGTAAAGTTAAAATCTAATACCAAAAAATCTAATTTCTCCATTTTGTATATCTGAGGAATGATATCAAAAATAACACTTCTTAGTCCCCCCCCACACACGAAAGACAAAGCAGGAAGATACTGTAGACTAGAAGACAAACTAAAAGAGTAAAAGCCTGAATTTCAACACCTGATGGAACATCAGAATTCCCAGACAAAAGGAGAACTCTAATAGATGAGACTAATTTAAAAGTATGTTCACAAAAGCAAAACAACACACTAGAAACATGCTCTGCATAAATCACCCATCCTGTGAACAAAACAACACACTAGAAACATGCTCTGCATAAACCACCTGTCCTGTGGACAAAACAACACACTAGAAACATGCTCTGCATAAACCACCCATCCTATGGACAAAGCACTGGTGTTTTAGTATCATTAAGATCCCTTCAAAAACGCACTTGAGACAATTTGTGAATGGGCGTTCTATCAGGTGTTTAAAAGAACTAAGTAGACAGTTTAGTATTCTGGAAAAGCCACACAATCTGATACATGCAGCCAACTGCTATAGTAGCATTATCATCGCTCAGCATCGAATGGCAGTGTATTCTGCCAATAGCTTTAGGGTGACCTTTGCAACGCTGACTAATCCGTCAAGTTCCATCTCTGAGACACAAGGCACAGACAGGAACAGTTTATTAACTTGGGTAGGAACTGGAAACCAGGAGGTTCCAAAAGGGAGTGTACTTTTACCACCCAGAAAATAGGGACCTCCTTTCCCTGAGAAGAAAAGGGTACACTGTGAGATAAGGCTGAATAGTCAGTCCCATGGGCTTCCTCTTATCATTAGCCTTTTATACATTACAACCCAACATTAACAACTTTACATGTTCTTTTCCACGCCAACTACCTTTTGTAAAATCCCAACAGGGGTGGAACGGGTGGGCAGTGGTATTTCAAAGAAATGAATTCTAGGATCAAGAGCTGAAGCAAAAAGCTGTTGGTATTGTCTCAGAACTTTAAACCAATTATGACCTGTGCTAGTTCATTCATGGGTAGTGGCCAACTACTATTCAAATGATCTGTCTACAGAATTCAAAAGGGCAGCAACAATGGGTCAAAAGCAAAAAGGACTCTGTAAGGAACTGAGAAATTTCAAGTATCACCACGAAAAGACATGGTTTGATTCAAAAAAAGTAACCTGTGACTATGGCAAAGTGACATGCTTAAACTTGATATTCTCTTAGGAATGAGCTGGCTTTGAAGCTCACAGTAAACCTGAAATGGTTCTGTGGAATATTACGTCTTAATGTGGAAGGTTGGTGCCACTGTCATGCATACACAGAAGAAGCATGTCAAACTTGGAAATAGCTGCATGAGCAGCTCCAGGGTACTCAGAACAGAAAGGCTGCCCTTTCGTTGTGCACATTTTATGGAGAATTCTACTCTGAACTGTAGGAGGAAGCTGCCATGTATATCCCACCTGGTTAACACAGCGAAAACAACACTACACCTTTCTCCAAAAATATAAACACATCAGAGAGAGAAAGGATGGCTTTAAAAAGCATGAGAGGGAATGACAAACTACCTATCAAACATGCAACATACATGTGGTTTATAAAACCTAGTAGTGGCGAAAGGGCTTTGTTACTCCATGTTCCAACTGTTCCACCCTGCCTGTGCTGCTCTCCCCTTTTATCCAAGCTCTTCCCCCTCCCTGTATGAAAGATATTTAATCTAATTCCCAGTTGAAAGGTTTCCAAAAGTATTCCTCACAGCTGTGTTGATGCTGAACTTCATGAACACAGCATCCCACCCTCTCTCCAACACACTGGCAGATGCTTACTACAAGCTGCATCTACTCTTGTCTTGAGATACTTGACTTAGGAGAAGACTAGTAAGTGTGAATGCCTGGTCTTTGCTCCATTCCACATCTTTCCTGAAGTATGGGAAGCAAGCCAAGACGTACTGTGTTTCCCACACAGAAAGTTTGCTTCTGGTTGGTTTCTGACTGTCCATTGACAGTAATCAACAAGACCCAGGGTAGAACCCTAGGCACACCTAGGTCCCATTTGCAGATCATCTTAACAAGATGCTCTTGTTTCTTGTTCCCACGAAAATCAATAACAGGATGACCTTCAATTTGAAACCCAAACCAATTAATTACCTGTTCTGTTGAAAATGTTGATATTTGATTTGCCTGGAGAATTTCAATTATGAGTAGATTATTTCTTTTAAAAAGCCCCTTCAAAAAATATAGACTGACATTGAAAACCTCATCTTATACAATATAAATGATGTTTTCTTGAAGCAGGGATAGAATATTGGCCTTGCACAAATTAGTAAGGGGAAGTTTTCCCCTTGTGGTCCATCTCTTCCTCGTGACATCATAATCAATTGAACTGGTAAATTATAGCAATCCCACAAAGATTCGAGGCCAAGAATCTACTGCACAAAGGTGAGATGAAAAGCTCTCTACAGTTGATTCAGCTTTTCATCTCTATCAGTTACTGACACAAATCATGGGATTGTTGTTGTAATTCAGAAATTTTCATTTTCTAACTCTAAATTTCTTATATACCTACTTATATTTAAATAACTATATCATTCTTATTCTGTCCATGAATTTGGTTGTTCTCTGAATATGGATCATAAGGAAAAGGCTTTACATCAAAATAACTAAAAGCAGAAATATATTTACTAACTTACTTGTTTTAATTGCAGGGAAAAACTGAACTCAATTCATCCCAGTGGGGAATTCCCATGATGAATGATCACGTGCAATGAAACTATTATCTTCATCCATTAAAATATTATCTAAAACAGAGGTTTCTATCTGGCAGCCAGTGGCTGATTATAGCCTGCAGATGAGTTTTGTTTGGACCACACAGTTTTTAAAATATTTTAATATGTTGCCAAGATTTCAAATCAGGAGATTTCATATAAAAATTGTACTTCTGGCTTCTCATTAAAGAAAAAATTGGGTGATCTGGCAACCAGGGGGCCTGCATTCTCACCTGGTAACAATTCTCTGGACCCCAGAACTACCACCTCAGTGGTTAGGAGATGAGCTTTCTGGTCTACCACAGACCCACCAGACCCACTCTATAAGCATAATTTTCATTACCTCCACGTGGGCATCTTAGGTAACTATTGATCTTTGAACTTTTGTAACTATTCCAGAAGAGTTTGTAGAATTGTTGCAAAAAAAGGCAAATTCTAAAAACATACTTAAATATATGTGTGTACATACTTACATATTTCATAAATTTATATCATGAATGAAAATGGATAGCAAATTTTACTTCCGAATATAGTTATTCTAGTTAAATGTAACTGTGAAGCAAAGGAAACTCAATTTCATAATTTAAAACAAAAATCTAAGTAAACAGTTTCAAATTGATGACCTAGTCTTACACAGTGATGCATCAGACCTTTACAAGGTTTCCAATCAACTCCATTCTTCCCTGCAGCCCAGAAAGGATGCTCATGGACCGCTACTCAGCTCTACATGAATTCTGATCCTTCACATGTTAACACTTTCATACTTCCTTGCTAGAACTATCATGTACTTAAGTGAAAAATGGACCCTAGTAGTACATATCTTTAAGGTATATTTTAAAAGTCAACATTTAAGATGTATAAATACCATAACAAATACTCATGTTTACTGGCCCCCCTTGTTTGGCAACATCTGACATTTATACTTACATAGTCATTACTGAAATTTCAGATGAACCAGAAAGTCATGACATATTTACTTTAAAATGACTGTTACTTAAAAGAAAATGTCTATGACAAAGTCACCATGCATTTCTTTCCTTTGGTTTTTTTTTTTTTTTCCCCTAAATTGGAAGCAAGTACAAAAAGTTTATTACAGTTCATAACTTCCAATCAACTACAGCATCTCAGCATCTAAACCTATTAGTGAATTTTACAAATTAAAATGCCCTAATTATCATTTTCCAATCATAGTAAAAACAGGTTATCTCTAATTAATTACCGTAGTCAAGAAAAACGTGGATCTCCAAACAGACTTTATTGAGTAGACTATTACCAGTCATGTATCAAATTATCAAAAAAAAAAGACTTAGATCAACTATAGGATAATATTTTATAGTCATGCTTCACCACTGGCCCATATATTTGAAAGATTACTTGTTAAATAAGATGTTTCTTTTCTATGAGAAAGGTTTTTCTTTCAGTTTTCCTTAAAGAAAGAAATCCTTGAGCATAAGCTAAATATAATTTACAATCAGACTTTAACCCCCAAATTATCTTGATTCTGAGTAACTTGAACAGCTTGTAACAGTTCAAAAAATCATAATGATCACACTGAATTCCTTAACTCCGAGGTGAATAGGAAAATAGAAAATATGCTAAGTCTGGGCACCATGAATGCAGTTTTAGCTGATGCCCAAATGGCACTGATGCATTCCTTATGGGAAACATTCTTCCTTAATTTCTATTATGCTTGAGATTTGAGCAATTAGAAACAGACACCTGGAACTCACTTATTAATTTATCTCTTCCCTCCCCTTTTATACTTCTTTCCACATCATTTCTTAAGATGCCTCTTCAAATTGATGCTCTCATATAAAAGGCCTTGAACCAGTGCTCAGCATTTTCTTCTTTAAAACATCTCACTACAGTGTAAAACTGACCCTGTTTCATTTTTTAAGTCTATACCTCCATTTTTGTAAGTATATATCTTTAATAATTAGTGTTTAATGGTAGAAAATTAAACTAATAATTCTAGAAAAACAATTTTTGTGATTTTCTTGCTATGCCATTCCAAAATACTTTTAAAAAGAAAAGACAATTCTCCCCGTTGATGACCAAAGCCTTTAGCTACCTTTCAGGGTCACATAACACATCATGAGTACACATACAATGTCCCAATCTTGCTGGATTTCTATAATGTACTGTTTTCAAAGATGAAAAATAAACATAAAACAATAAATGTATAATTTTATTTAATCTTTATTTAGAGAGAGAGAGAAATACTGCTCTTCTTTAACTCCCTTTTTCCCCCTATTGGTCACTAATTCCTGTAGTATAGGCTCTCTGGTTAGGGTCACTGCAGGGACGTTCTGCAGATCAGGAGTACAAGACAGGCAGGCACAAGAGCAGCAGGTTCTCAGAGTCTTCTGAGGCCAGGAGCTGTTGCTTTATTAAGAAATTGTATAGAGTTGCTATTTACCCAAAGTCAGAGCAGCCAACTTCTCGCTTTCAACAAAAGAGTGTTTTTAATATAATGAACATCCAGGCTTCTCTGGTCATGAAGAACCTGGAATATATTATACATGCGTGAATGTGGCCAGGATGTAGTGTATGGGATGTGCTTCCTATCAACAGATTAACACTTCATTTTCATTACTCTAATCTCACCACAGGCTGTGAACACTCTCTTTTTCTTATTTGAACAACAATGGTGCATGAAAAACCAAGCTGACAGGCAGGCTGGGTTCATTAAATGCACAAGGCCTTTATTCCCATAACACATCTCACCTGGATGAAGCCAGGGTTCTGGTTTCCAGGCTGCTACTGAAACAAGCCCTCCCAGATGTTGGACTTCCGATGTTTCCTATCCCCCTTCTTACATAACTTATAATAAAAATCACAAATAAAGCAAAACTGAAAAAACAAAACAAACAAACAAACAAAAAAAAACCCTCTTCCCCATCACGTACTGTTAAGCACACAACAGCACTGCAACATATCTTAGATTCACTCACTCCCATGATTACTTGCCAAAAGTATTCGGGTGGCTGCTAAGGGAAAAGACAAGAAGGCATCACAGGTGTGAGTTCATTTCTCAACACAGTATCTCTTCCTTAATTTAATTTTTACTTGGAATTTAAAACTTAAAAACCTGACAATTGCTTCCAGAAAACTACGGTTCTCTACTTGTTGAAAATGTCAATTCACAAAATAAGAAACAATCACACTATTTCTCAATGACACCGAACTTCATTTAAAAATCTAAGCTTATATCTCTGAGGCAAGGCTCTATGTTCACTTGTAACACAGGAAGGGGCAAAAAGCTATGCATAGGGACACACTGTTATATAATCTAAGGCACCATACGTTTCCTGGGGTGGGGATGCTTGTTTGGGGTGGCCCATCCATATGTGCACTCATATACTCCTTGCAGCTAATAATAAACGTACCCTTAAACAAATCATCTAAATGTCTTCAGACAGTCCAACAGGCCTACACTGTCTGTGTGTCTACACATCATATATAAATGCACAATTGCATGGAGATATAGGATTTGTAACATTTTCTATAGAAAAACAATAAGACTTGTCCCCAAAGTCCAGAGCAGGACTTGGGCTTCTATCTGGTACTCTAATCTTTATATATAAAAAAGAAAGGACAAAGTAAAAACAATATTACACATTGTCCTAGAAACCTAGCTAAGGCTGAATAAGGTTTGACATGAGGTCAAGAATCATCATGCTTGCAAGCATTCTCTCTGAAGGGACAGTCTCATGAATATACTCAGTATATAATGTCGCAGTATCTTACAAAGCAGCAACCCTGATCCACTGCCCTCTGGCACTGGCAGAAGGCATATCTTTGGGCAGTTTTCTTTGCTCATGCCTGATTAAGTGTCCCAAACAACCATCCTAATGATATAAGTCAATGACAGCTTCCTTGCTTTTAATTGTCATGGAAGGAGAGAAAAAAAAAAAAAAACATTATTAAAACTCTGCTAATGGAGGTTCTCATTTTAATATTAGTTTTGTTATTATGTTAAGCCAGCTGAAAGTCATTCTTTTTGTCAGGTAAATACTCATTATCCTGAAGTTTTTCTTTTCAGGCCCCCTGTTCAGACACTATGATCATCAAATGTAAATCCTAAAGAATTGTCTAGAGAACCAATAGCCACTGAAAGGCACCTTAATAAAGCTGAAAAATCCATGACAGTCACACACAAGCACAGCAGGTAAGTACTGGAAGCCATATTTTTCCAATTTACCAAAATGTTTTTAACAACCTCTATGCCATTTCAAGACAATGAGTTCAATTTATTAAATGCAAAACAGTGATGAATGTGTATAACACATGCTTTAAATATCTGTTTCATACTATCATGTTTCTGCTGGCCGGGTTATCATTTCCATTGCTCTTTTCCATGCCTCAGCTCTTATTAGCTGCAGTTCACATTGGTCACATCTTCCACTGGCGGCCCTCTTCTTTCTACCTTTTCCTACTTCTAAGCAAATATCCCTGTGTGGTATTAAGTCCAAGCATATAAAATGACAGTGCTAAGAAAACTCTTAGGAGAAAAGTAAGAGAAGTCTCTTTGTTGCAATCTTTCTCACTCAAAAGTGAAGGATCAGATTGTGTATCTATCAGCAGAGCCTCTGAGCAACAAGTCCTAGGTCCCTGTCCTCACCATCCATATGCAAGGATGGCACCAAATTCCAGAGCTTCTGTCAGAATGACAGAGTAGCTGCTATTTTCAAGCACAGTTTAATTCCTTCTCATTAAGAAGAAGAGTAGAAAAATTAGGAAGTTGTTTTATGACTAAGAGAAATGCAAGGGGGTGGGGGGGAATAAAGTCAGGAATAAATTAAGTCTATGAGAAAGGAAACAGGAAGTAAGAACAAACTAACCTTGTACTTAGGCCATTAAGTAAATGTCTATCAGCCAAACAGGAAGAAGATTTATAACTCAACACCCCTCTCTGACACACAAACCCTAAAGACAGTAGCAAAACATTACATTTCCAAAGGACTGGGTAAGTAAGATGTCAGATGTGCTCAAGGGAATCAGTGGTTTCAATGAGTAACTTCCTACAGTCCAACATTATTCTTCCTTTACAGAGAGAAATGAGAAACTGATGGGCTTAATTAAAGAAAAACAAAAGGATATTATATTGTTGTTAAAGGATCAATTCTTTTTCTTAATTAGAATGATGATTAATAAGCTGAGAATTTGATTTCTGAACTCGCCAGTTTGAGTAATGCATTGTTCTCCTGTAGTATTCCCATTAAGGAAAGCTCTGAAGACAGATGGAGACAGCGCTCTCTCATCTCTGCACTCTGTGGCACAAAATGATGTGTGCTGTGTCCCAACAAGACGACACTGCTCTCTGTCCTCAGCCAAGTCAACTCCAGTCATAAATGCTTCACTGGAGGGTTAAATGCACACTGTAAAATTTGTGAGGCTTCCTACAGGGAAGGTACAAATTAAAGAAGAATCAATACTTTTATTTTTTTCTTAGTCTCTAAACTTGCTTTTCAGCCTGGGGATGGAGAAGCTGTACAGTTTAGGCTCGGAGGGGAAATGTGGGCTGGAGCCACAGCCCCAAGCTCTATCTTAGTGATATCACTGGCACACAGTCTTTCTTCTTCCCAGGATAATTTTTTTATTCTATTTTCTGTGTGTCTTTACTAGTTTATCTTCTACAGGAAACTCCTTCTGCTCCTTATTTTGTTTATACAACAGGATCTCAAGGCTATTGTTCCTACTCTGCCCCTTTCTTTATTTTTCTTAAGCTTCTTGGAAGCCAAAGTTCCTTGAAAGGGTATCTGAGCCCCTTTGCCTCTGATTCCCAGGTGCTTCAGTGGATGAGAGGCACCTAGCAAAAATGTGGACGCCAGCTGCTCTTCTGGAAATAAGAGTGGCATCAGCTTTGGCAGATGTGGCTGACATCAATCATTCCCTCCGACCCCAAACACTCCTCTGGCCAAAGCTTAGAGAACAGTGGTTAGTGATCAGCAAATGTGTATCATGAAAGGCTCAAGCGGATCTGCACATAGAGCAGAATTCATGCTTCCACACACATCACACCAGGCTCCAACCTTCCAAGGAAAGAACCCCTGGGACCATTATACTCCATGTTCTTTCAACAACAAAAGGTGAATTCTAGAGAAAATGACTTTCACTGAAAAAGGTATCCCACAATTCACTGTTTTCCCTCTGGCCACAAGTTCTGTCACTATACTCTAGGGGGAAGGGAGTTAGCACTTAAAACAATCTAAACACTGTAGTTTACTTAGAAATACAGGATAAAAAGAAAATTCCAATTTCTTCTCCTTATACTTTTTGATATATATTCTAGTCCATGTTACCAAGTTAGCTATACACAAGCATTACCTACAAAGTCTTGACGACTGACCACAGCAATGTCCACTATGTCTCCCTTAAGTAAGTATGTGCAATGTATAAGGTAGGGAAGAAGAAATACTAGGATTTTTGTTTTTCACTGAATTCTATGACGCCATCTCACTATCTATAACAGACTGTTCCTTTGGAATCAGCTCTCTGTGTCACAGTGACCTGGCAAACTTGAATGCTTTCACTATCACTGGAATCCTTGCAATCCTGCCTTGGCTGGGACCCATTCACTTTTGCCCCACCTTCCAGAGATGACTTGCTCAGCACCTACTATGTAAAGGAGGAATTGTCATGGCTCTTATTCCTGACACAGCAGGAGGAGGAAGCTATGCTGCAGTGGAAGCCTAACTCTGTCTTGTTGCACTAATCAATTTCTATAAAACTATGTACACTGGTATCTATCAGTGACTATAAAGATACACTCAGAAATATCAATGCGAAAAATTAGCCCACTAGTATAGACATTCATTCTTTTTACAGATGTAGTTTTCACTGCTGTTACTTGACTCACCTTAGGAAAAAAAGGCTTTACAAATGATGTAAGTTACATGTTTACAGATAACAGAAAGTTGAAACAAATAATTTCAAAATTATCCTCAACTATGCTCAAATTCATTTGAAGTGATGTATGTTGGAAATAAGCTTTCAATTTGTGGAGGAGTTAATATGTCTATATACACATCTGAAAATATATTTATTTGTGCATGCTCTGTTACAGTAACATATACATGGAATATCATATGTACATGGTCTCCTACATTTCCATTTCATTACATACTACACAGCTCCTATTCAGTGAAGCCTGCATGCTAACACAAAGTTGGAAGGAAAGGCTGAAACATGGGTACCTGCATCTTTGCTACCATTTCCAGTTAAATACTAGTCTAACAATTATCCAAATATTCCTACTTGTATGCTATAGTATTAAAATGAATGTCAATGGTTACATTTCAGTATGTACCTATTACTGAAATTTCAAAATAAAGCACATCACCTTAAATTAGAGGAGGGGCTGAAACAGAGCAAGCAGCATGCTAATTCAACAAGCTAAAACTATCTGCCACCAAATACAAATACTTATGTTAACAGAAGGGCAATTTTCTTCAATTTAATCCTTTTTAAGTAGGACATAATAATCCAAACACACCAAGTAGAAGAAGGAAAAGTTGAAAAGGAAGAAATAGAAAACAGAGAGGGTAACCTAGGGATGGGTTCTGCCTGGTAATGAAAGCCATTTTCAAAGACCATTAACTATCAACTGCTTTACTCATGACTCTGATTAATAAGACTATTCATTCTATGTTAAAAAGGGTGTCTATTTTTTGAGGGAGAAGCTTTAGAATAAAAATACATTACATGAACTATAAAGAAGAACCAAGCCACAAGACATAATTTAGACATTTGACTTTGCAAGAAATACTGAATATGAATCTTTAAAATTGTTAGTGACTAAATGTTCAAATTATTTTTGGAGGGTTGGGAAGACAGGAAGAGAAAAAAATCATCGTTTTCATTTTAAATACAAATCCTATGACTGACACTGTGTTTGTCCTGATGAATTGAAAGTAGTAAAAGACTACTAGAAAAAATCTTACAGAGCACGCTTGTAAATGGATTCAAAAATGTTATTATGTGTTTCTTAGATATTCTAACTCATTTCTCAGGAAAGTGCCAGGTTTCACATGAGTCAAAAAGTTTACTCTGCCCTATCTCTGGTGAGCAGATGGTCGGGAGTAATGTAAATCGCTGATTTAATTCTTAGCTTTCTCGATTTTGTCCCTCACCTATCTAGGAGATGATTTCTCTGGTGATAACTAACACATCATGCTAATGAGAGAATCTAATGCACAATAGAAAAATGTCACTACTAATAATATTTGCATGAAGTTAAATAAAGCAACTGTAAGAGAATGTCAGACAGTTGTTCTTTAATAAGACACAGTTTCACAATGAAATTATGTTGTTAATTTTGTTACATCATTGGGTGAATCCTAAATTACTACATAATGATGCACAGAGTCATTTATAATTCTAACTTAGTATTTCAGTCTACTCTGAAAATTCACAGCCCTTACTAAGGGATCTGCATTTTATTTGAAACAGGTAAGTATACCTCAGCAGTAATAAAAGTCATAAACACCTTTGCTAATACATGAAAAATGATTATCACGATTTACCTGCACAGTGTCATTCTTAAAAAGATTTCCAATAGATCAAACTATAACCCTCTCTTGGAGCAAGTTAAAAGAATTTTACTTGCTACTTTATAAATACACAAATATGTATAAAACATGTAGAGAAATAGCATTTCAAAGTCTGATTTTTAAAAAATCCAAAAACAAGCCCACTTTCTCCACTACCACGTGCCCCCCCCCCCCAACACACACCTTTTCTTTTTAACAATACCTTATCAATCTATACTGAGCAAAAGACGGTTTGGGGCCATAGGAGATAAGGAAAAAGTGGAAAAGGTTTTTGGATATTATCAATCTGTAACTGGTCAAACTAAATCCAGAACTCACAGCTACAAAAGTCAACAGTTACACCTTTCAAGGTTCTCAAATACCTGTCTGCAAGACAATATTCTTTTTCTAAAAAAAAAAAATGCATTTCAATGTTAGAAAAAATGTTGTAAGATAGGGAAATGAAGTCCAGAAGCCATATCTAAAGCTTTAAGGGGAACACACTTAATTCCATTGAGTCTGAGTCTCTGGACCATTAAATCATTTGTTAATATTAGACAGAAGGTAAAATTCACATTTAAGGACATCTAACTTCATTCGGGTGAGATACATGGTAAAGACTGTTCCAGCTACCTTCCTAGCTTACTCTGAGAAGACACAGACCTAGACTATTAAACGTCAGTGTCCATGAGACATTCCCAAACATACATTTTCTATAGCTGAAGCCCATATGTGGTGAGCTCTCCACAGCTCAGTCCTGACGCACCTCTCACTGGCTCTGCTAGTCGGTCTCGCCCAACCTTAACAAAGTAGTCAATGAGATATTAGTTTTTACCCTACTGTAGAAAACAACTGTATCTAATGGATTTTATTTACTTCCTGAGCTAAATTTTTAGTTAGACATTAAAATGATCATCAAAAAGCCTTTTTTGTCCTAAAAATTAGATATATAGAATTATGCATACCTGATTAAACTGGAAAACTTTTATGTTTAGCAAAAACTGGCTTATGTGGGTATTGAAACTATTATCTCTCAAAATTGTTGGCATTAAGAGATAGCACTTCAGGAAGTGTTTTACACACACACACACACACACACACACACACACACACACACGCTGAACCAGCACTGCTGATGAACTATACATAAGGAAAACAAACACATTAAATACGCACAGCATACTTTTATATTTAGACAGTTTGAATTTAAGCTTACATAATCCTGAAAGAGAAAGAAAAACACATACACACATGTGAACTCATACTCCTTTTTACGTGATTTCCAAAATGCACAGAAGGTAAATATTTAGTAACCATGAAAGCCAATAGAAGACTATGTATCACTAACTACATCAAAACAACAACAAAATAATAAAGAAACCACAGTAAAATAGTTTGATCACAATATTTTTTAAAATTGTGATTGTTCAGCCTTTGCTGTAGTATTCTATTTAATAGGCATCATTACGCATAAATCCCTTCCCTGTATGTTTATTCTCTTCACAGTCACTGATATTCACTATACACATGCATTCATACAGGTACACACGAAACAGATTTCTGTATCAACCCCCAAACAGCTGCACAGAAAACATCATGATAGGCTGGTTATATAAACTCCTCTATGAGAAATTTAAATTATTTTCATAATTCTGACCTATTTTTCATGTAATTTGCTTTTATTACTTTTTTTAATCTTAAATGTTTTTCACCACTTAAAGTCTCCTTAGATGCAAATTTACCTGGAAATGGGCTAGTGCCAAAGAAGCAATCTAACACCATCTCTGTGGTTCAATAGCCATTTATCAATTGATCACTATCTGTTTTATTAACCCTTTTTTCACTAGAAGAAAAAACCTAAAGCAATCTAACCTCTCAAAGCATGCATACACACTCCACTAAGTTAAGGAAAACCCGATGGTGATTTCTAAATTTAAAAGTGAGGCACACTTTATTAGGTTCTAAGGTTAGTGAAAACACAAGAGAGCCACTCAGAGAAGTGCTTCAGAAAAACACCTGGCAATGCTCTCTGCAAGGACAAGGGGCATCTCTGTTAGACAAGGAAGGAACTTTTCACTCGAAAGAATGGGACTGCATATAAAGAGTTGCTTACTGGGTTTATGTTGATTGCATTTAAATCTCAGCTTACTGTATCAGCAGTTATCAGGGTCCCTCTACAGGATGTCAAAATACACCTTACTCAAATACATTTCTCCTATGTAAAACTGGTTGATAAAACAGTTTACCAATTAAATGTTACAAGAGCCCGGCTCTATTCACCGTCTTTGGCAAATGTTATTTCTAAACTTGTGACAGTTTACAGCCTTGCAAATGGTTTTCTTCACTTCATTACCAAACATTTCTAAATCTACCCCAAAGTATTCAATTTCCGGGAACTCTTACATACAAAAGAGGGCTATTAAAAAGCTATTGCAGTATTTTTTTAAACGAGTGGGGCAATAACCAATCTTTAAACAACCGCCATCTATCTAACATCTCAGTGCATTTGTCAGTACTACTTTGGTGCTGCGTGGACGATAAACTAACTCTTGCTTTGTATGGGTTTGGTGTAGGCTTCTGAAAAGCAAGACGTGTCTAGGAGGGAGGCACCAGGGAACTTCCCTCCCTCACTTGAGCACAGTCCAAAAGGAAAGTTTCTGGGTTGTTTCCCCTTCGCTTCCTCTTACCCTCGCTCCCCCGTGGAGCCGCAGAGCCAGCAATTGTGCAAGAGGAGCCCGGCCGCGCAGGGCGCGAATCACCGAGCGCTTGGTACGGGCGGCCGCGGGTGATTAATTATCCGTCCGCTAGCCTGGCGCTCTCCGGGAGGCTCTCCCGGCAGGGCAGCAACCGAGCTGCGGGCAGGGCTGCGGCTGAGCAAGGAGCAGGAGCGGCTCGGGGAGGACGCAGGGGCCGTGCCGAGTGTGAGTGCACCGCGGCGGGCGGCGGGCGGCCGGCGGCGGGCGGGTGGCGAGCGGAGCGGGCTGCACCGCGCTCGGCCGGCCGGGGGAGCGCGGGGAGAGCGCAGCCACGGAGAGAGCCGGCACCGAGGCCGCCAGCAAGCACGAGTGCAGCCTGCCGCCCGCCCTTCGGGCTGACCCGGCCGGCAGGGAAGCCTGCACAGCCTTGCTCAGGTCTGAGTCCAGCTGCTCTCGACAGCAGAAGTCAGACCCGCTGCTGCTGCGAGGGGCCCGCGTTTTAGGACTGTTCAGCCGCAAGACCTACTTCGAGACGGCAGACACTTTGACCAAGTCCTGCACTCAGTCAGAAAGATACATTTGTTGAGTAGTGGCTTTTCCCTTTTTTAACGGGAAACAAAGAAATAAATTAAGGATTCGCAGGACCCAGGCTGCACACTGTGAAACTTTGCAACAAATGCCTTTGCTTTCTCTAACTTCAATGTCCTTTCCCCCCCTTTCCTTAAGGAGCCCTTAGGGAAGCCATGAAGTAACAGTGCACATTCCAGTAACACAGTTGTGGGGAAAAAAAATAGGTATTTTTTTTTTTTTAAATTTCTAAAACATTTAGAAAGAAAAGTAGTAGGGAGAAAAGGGCACATAACAACTCGATGTTTCTT
This sequence comes from Onychomys torridus, assembly GCF_903995425.1. NCBI lineage: Eukaryota > Metazoa > Chordata > Mammalia > Rodentia > Cricetidae > Onychomys > Onychomys torridus. The sequence goes on from NC_050444.1 coordinate 101,959,667, forward strand.
AAAAAAAAAAAAAAAAGAAAGTAACTTACCTGTTGGGACATTCTGAACAGGAGGTTAGTATCAGCGTTCTGCCATGTCCCCATGAACCCTGGTTCAGCGGCAGTCGTTCTGGTTCCGAACTGCATGGAGTTGTCAGTACAGGAGTCTCTTAAAGTCAAGTCTCTTGCCCTCTTTGGCTCTCTGTCTCTCTGTGTGTCTCTTTCTCTCACATCCACTTCTGCCTCTTCTGACTGAAAAGTGAAGGTGGATTTTTTGAGCTTCTTGGCAGCCAGTAGCAGGAGTATAGTGTAGTTAAGAAGCTGGCTGAACTGTGCATTTCATTTGGGAAGGGGGAGATCTGGGGGAGGGAGGGGGCCAGAGCTTCCTTCGCACCTTCTGCACAGATATCCCTATCATTTATGCATAGATTGTGACTCCCCGAGCTTGCCTTTGCTCGGTGGTTTAACAGCTGCCTGTCAGGTGTGCAGGCAGCGCTGGAGACCCAACCATCAGCTTCAAACCCTCAGCCACTGCATGTCATTGGATAGCAGAGCTAGGAGTCAACTGTACCGTTCCACTGTCAGACACCAAATGACACCCTGCACTAACCTCTCTCCAGACACACAGAGAGATACACACTCGTGCACACTCCAAGCAATGCCACACTCACTGTGCACAAGGCCAGGGAAAGCCAGGGCCCTTCCCTGGGAATTTTTTTTCCCCCAACAATGCTTTCTGCTCTAACATGTTATATCCAGCACAAGTCTTTGCTTTAACACTTGTAAAACTGTGATACTTAAATATTTTTAATTACTCTGGAAGCAAGGAGTCATCTTGAGGAGAACATAAACTTGGTTGTCAAAATAGCTGCCACAAGTCACACAGTACATGCTGAGCTATTTATAACCACATATAAGCTCATAGAGAAAATAATGTGCAGAGATTTGACCTTATATTCTAAAGGGTAAGCAAGTTAACCTACCAGTTAAACATGCAAAAATAAATATATATCACTTACTGTCTAGCACCCCAGGCACTAACTACCAGACTGAAGGCTAAGTAAGGAGAAGCTGAATGCAAAAGAGAAAAATGAATACATTTAAAAAAAAAAAAACTCACAAGTAGAATACATTCCTTTGTTAAAGTTCCCAGGTAAACCATCATAGCATCATTTTAAATCATAAAAAAGGAGAAAGAGGAAGAAAAAAAAAAAAAAAACCTGTCCTATTTCAGGCAAAAAGTAATGCATATAAAAACTACATGTTTCATTCAGGATCTCTATGAAAAATTCTGTTTCCCTGCCTGATGAAATATAACCTTGATAGCAGGTCATATTTTTAATTAAACTAGTTTTAGGATAAAACATCTATTTACTAGATAATATTTAATCTACCTTATTTATGGAAAAGCAGAACTGAACAAAACCCACTGTACGTAAACACTGGAACTTCAAAATGGAAAGCTAAATTCATGCCATCTCATAAAAGTAGTCAGCAGGAAAAAGCCATCCTTCCTAAACTTAAAATGTAAGGACCATTAATCTTCAGCCACTTACAAACACTGAGGACAAATGTACCACTCTGCTTGCTCCTTCTTAACTAAAGAATAACAATAAACCTTCCTCTCAGAAACAACAAAAGGAACAGAAAAGCGCTTCAATGGCAGCCCTGTGTCATTAGTGGACAATGAGGAAAGATGAGAAAACGTACACTGTGTTGACACAAATGTGCCTTCCCTTCTAGAACTGACATCTCCTGAAAGCTTTTCTGTTAAACTTCCCTCCAGTTCACCACCATTAAGCACAAAAAAGTCTCAAAAGAAGCAAATTCAATATCTGAAAGGAAACAAACAAGAAACCAAAGAATTGTTGCCTTAAAATATATTAAGTCCACCTGTGGTCAATAAAAATATTCTTTTGCAGGGGAGGGCGGGAAAAGCCCCTATGAGTCAATTGTCAACGGTGACTGCACCTTTCCTGCTATTACCCACTTAACTCCCTCTAAAATTTGCTAGCCTCTTGATTTCTGAAGTGGCACTCAGTGCCTCAGTCAAGCTGCCTGCTCAGCTCCTGACCTTCCCACTAATGGCTGTTATTTGTGGGAGGCTTAAGGACACTGTCAATAGCAAGCTTCCTCCTCGCTCCACTCAAGCACTGCTGTATGCTCTGTCTGCGTGTTCTCTCTGCCTCTCCTGCTCTCTCCCTCTCTCCTAGCGTTCCCCCACACTTCCTCACTCTCCCTCTTCCTATTTTTCCAGCCCCCACCCCTTTTCTCTCACTTCTGAGATCCTCTTCTTTCCCACGAATCCCACCCACCCACCCACCATACACACACACACACACACACACACACACACACACACACACACACACACCACAAAAATCAACTGGCATGCAGCAGCAAGCACCTGCAGTAATAGACTCTTTTATTAAAACTGTTATTCTGCAAGACTTGAAATTCCCCATGGACCGGGCCATGTCAAAGCCGATATAATTAACTAGAGGCTCAGCAACGGATCAATTACCAGACAAGCAAGTGATAGTGAAATCAATGAAAGATCATCAGCCACATTATCAGTGTTGCAACTCATTAGGGCAAAACTGAGAAATGTGCTCAACTCGAGCCCAAGCAAGGTGGCATCACAAAACAAAGGGCTAATTTGGAGACCCTGCTGTGAACAATCTGTAACAGAATTAGCCTTTTTCCCCCCTAAACTGCACAGCTCCATAACTAAATGTGACAGACTGAGAGAAGCAGTTTATTAAGACACCAACCCCAAGTTTATTTAGTTCATAAACTCTCTCCTAGAAAATCAATACAGTCTGTACAGGGTTATTAGGCTGACTAGCTAATACATCCAAATCCGGTCTGGCCAGCCAGCAGTCCTCTGACAAAATGCTACCCAGAGGATGCAGACTGCAAGGTCTAACTGAACAGGTCTGCAGCATAACTATTACCTTAAGATTCCTGCATAGCCACGCCTTAAAAACACCAGGATAGCCTCGTAAGATTTAAAAGGAAAATCACAATGATCACTACAGGGTACTGTACCTGCTAGATGGATTCTGTCAAACAGAATCTTAACTAGTTCCTAAGATCAGCTAAAAACAGAGTGAAAGTTCTCTTATACTAACAGACAAGAGCCCAGAGTTAACCACAGATAAACATGTTAAAATGCAGCACAAACCTAGAGCACATGTTATGCTTTGTAAATTTAAGTTTCTATCATTCTTTTTTAATAAGTTTTAGAAAATAAAAATCTGACCCTTCTAGAAATACCCAAAATATATTATGGGAACTTGCCATTCATTTCCATAGGGAAAGTGTAGATTCCTTGATCTCCTATTAGTCTTGTAGCCAGTGAGAGACTTGAATCATTTTAAAGACACAGGTCACAAACAAACAAACAAACAAACAAACAAACAAACAACAAAACCAAGGTGCTAAGATACATTCTAAGGTTTTCCACTGGCTCTATAGATTACAGAGTAACTCTCTGGAATAATTTGTATCCAAGTTATTTACAACAAGGCCACTGAGTTAAACATCATTTTCACAATGACTGCTTTCTTTTTCCCTGCTTCTAAGTCATGTACTTCAGGTTAAGGGATCACAAGTATGAAAGGTCACATGACTCTGCCCACAGTTGCTGAGAGTGAGAGATGGGCTGTGTAAACTCCAAAGTGCACCAACTAGTTTTTAAGCCCCTGAAGAATCTGTAGGACTAGGAATAGCTCATACCACCACACAGCAACAATATACAAACACAAGACCCTAAAATGCATTTTCCAGTGGTAATGTAAGACCAGGAGACTGAACAAGATTGGGGGAAACAGCATTGGAAATGCTGGTGATGTTTTAACATTCAAAATGTTCAAAGGGGAAACAAAAAACACTCTGCACTATTAATATGCCTTCAGTACAGTCAACTGGCTTCAAGACTCTAAATCTTAAACCTTAATTTAAAAAAATTAAGTAAAATTCAGTTTATATATGCTACAATTAAACAGTTGTCCCTAGAATTTTTAGCTGGTCCAGCCTTATCAAATATGCCATAAGTCATGTTTCTAATTAATATTTTAAAAATTCAAGCATATATACTAAACCTGTACTATGTATCAATAATTTGGAGATTAATTAAAAGTTGTAATTACAAAAAATTCTTACTTTTTAAAACCTTTGTACATAGCTACACACTGTGCAAGTACCCTCAATGAGATCCAATTAGTTCACAAAGAATTTGCATTTCAGTTAGTGTGGGCTAACAAGACTACAGGGAGGCCAAGTGCAATTCCACCAACAGAGTAAGACAGTGTGTTCTTTCCTGTTAGCTCTGTAAGCAAAAATTCCCACAAGTAGCTGCTTAAAGTGTTACTATCTTTTCAATATTTAGGCAATGAGGTAGATTCGGGTCTTTCCTTCTATTTCCTCAAAAACTACATGTTGATGTAAAAGTTAGCCACAATTACTGAAGGACCATGTCAAAGAATACTGGTTTGCATGGGCTTTTGGAGTAGACTAGTTTGTTTAGAGTGTGTCTGTGTGTGTGTTAAAGAAGAACTCATTCATATATCATATGTCATATCATGTCATATATATATGACAATGTCTCACTATGTAGCTTTGGCTTGCCTGGAACTCACTATATAGACCAGGCTGACTTCAAGAGATCCACCAGCATCTGCCTCCCCAGTGCTAGGATTAAAGGTGTGCTCCACCCATGCCCAGCTTTACTTTTTTTCTTAATATTTAGTTTCTTTAACTCACTGCTTTCTTAAAGCCACTCTGTGGCTGGGAACAGTGAAGCTATGTAAAGGATATAGCTCTGTGCTAAGGCTCTCATGCCCTGAGAAAACACTTGGGGGCTTTTTCTCCCTAGCTGTGACTGCAACAATGTAAATCCTGAGCAAATATAAAATAAATGTATGGTTTATGTACACAATTTAAGAAGCATCCCCAAGACTTCCAATGGCTTATAGAGCAATACCTGTGATTCTCTGGGTTCAGTTCAGCAGCTGTTAGCAGAATCTAATCTGTAATGACAGTGTACTGGCCTTTGCTCTTCTTTTATTCACTATTCATTTCCAAAGCTTGGTTAAGTACAGAGCTGGGTTAAAGATCAGTGGTTTTTCATGTGACACACGCTGGTATTCATCTAATGGCTTGTCAAGACAAAACTGTCCCTGTTCTTGCCAAAATAATAAAAAGGACGCTCCACATCGCATGACAATCAGCACTTCCTCATGGCAAAACAACTCAAGCTTTTTGTGATTCATTTATTTGATAGGAAAAGATGTTGACTGGCTATCCAATCTTAATGTAGAGAATCAGGCTGTCATTCTTAAGGAAAACTTCAATGTTTTTTGTTCTCAGAACTCTAAAGCACCATGTAAACCAGGCAAGAATCAAATGCAACTTTAACATACAAAATAATTCGGAAGCCTAGGTTCCTGACGCATTAAGGTGCATAACTTAACATATGCAGATTATGCAGGAGCAGCAGGCTGGACTCAGTCACAGAGGTGGGGCAGGCAATTGAGGAAATGTCATTGTTCTTGAGAACAAAGTGTGGGACTTGCTTTGCAACATCTGTTGGTCTGTGTGAAATGTTAACAGATGTCTTAAGTGGAAAAAAAGGAGAGAGTTAATAAAGGGAAAGTCCTCTGAACAGATAATCCACCCAAATTTCCATATTCCTAAGGAAGAAAGTTGACAGCGGTCTTTCCCCTTGTGAAACCTAATTCATGGCACAAAGTTTCATTTGCTAGGTGAAATTAAGGAGCAAAAATTCTGACTAACTATAAAAGAATAGAAAAAACTAAAACTAGTACTAATTTCATTTTTTTTCAAATTTCAAATTTTTGTGTTTGCTTTCTAATTATATAGCTATCTATACTGCTTCTTTTCCCCTAATGCACAAATGTAATTTGATGAAAGGAGAGTGCTCATGTCCCTTCAAACTTACAAACATAAACCCAATGGCTATACAAACACATACACAGAAGAAACAATACCAACTATATTATCTGTGCATGCTGTGGAGAAGGGGAAGGAGGGGAGATTAAAAAGTAGTTCTTAAGATGATCCATCTTTGTTGTTTTCTGGTTTATTTCACTTTATCTATCTATCTATCTATTTATTTTACTTAAGATGGGTTCTTTCTACATAGCTGTCCTGGCACTCACCATGTAGCTCTCCCTGGCCTCAACTGGAACTCCCAGGGATCTTCCTGCCTCTATGAACCACCTTTTTTAATGTAAAGGTACTCATTTTCACAATTAAGAGTCACCTAATATTCATACCTCCATCCTTGCTTGCTTATTCCCAGCTACTCTTTTTTCACTGCTATCTTTGTAAGAGATGATAGCCACACCCACGTATTTCAACAGTCAAGCCTTCCCAAGCAGTAACACCTGGAAATTGTGGGTCCCCAGGCTCAAATTTTAAGGGACCTGGTAAAATTTGATTATTTAGCAGTTCTTTTTTTTTCTTGTTTCAATTTGTTAGGTGACTGAACCAAACATGTCCATAGCAATCTTTAATTCAGGCTAAGAAGATGATGCATGTGCAGGAGGGACATGGCGGTGCACAACTTTAATCCCAGCACTTGGGAGGCAGAGGCAGGAAGATCTCTGTGAGTTCAAGGCCAGTTTGATCTGGTTCCACACCATGCAGGAGCTACATAGTGAGATCCTATCTCAAAAATAAAACAAAGAAAAAAGAAAAAAATAATATCAAAAAGATGATTCATGCATGCCAACAGCTGAATGTAACCAAGTGTTGTGTGTAAATGCTCTGAACTACATAGGCATCTATTCTTCTGCTTTTCCCTACTAAAATCTTTAAGAATTTAGGTTTAGAGTCCATGAATTAGCTAGTTTGAAAATCACTTAAGGATCTTTATAGAGAGGAGAATGAAAAAAAAATCTGGTTGTCATCTTTGATTGAAGTCTCAATCCCTGAACCTCTCTCCTCCAAGAGTCTGTGTCATATTTATAACTATGCCTTTGCTGGGTGGCTTTGACAAGCTGGGTTGAGCATTTCAACATATAGTAGCTTCAGCTGGAACAGCATGAAGATTTCAGGGAACAAGATCATGGGCCAATTTGTAAGTAAGATGTGCAAACATGCCTTCCTTTTTAGTTAGTTTTCTGCCAAACCATTATAGAAACTAAATACTCCTATGTGACCTCACAGGAACTCCAACCACATTAATGCACAAGACTGAAACAATAACTGCCATGTACCGAAAAAAAGAAGAAAAATGGTGACCAACACTGACAGAGGAGACCTTAGGCATTAAAAATATCTTTATGTTACCAGAAAAGGAACACAAGCCCCCTAGTATAAGGTTTGAGACCCTTTAATCAGTGACATTAACATCCCCCATAGGAAAATATTACCTAAAAGCTTTGCCCAAAAGAGAGAAACTTCTCCAACTGATGCCTGTTTAACAGTGACTGGGACGCGGCATCTGTTGACAGCCTAATCAGGGACTCAATTCCATGACACACTTCAAGGAAGTACCCAAGTGCTATCGTTGTTTTGATGCTATGAAAATATGAATATGGACAGATTTGGGTAGGGTGTAGTAGATAAGATAGTTTACAAAATGCTGAGGAATAGCTGAATCCCTTGGAATCAAGATTCATGTTTCAAAAAAGCATCTTCGGTCACTATGAACCTTGTGCCTACAAAAGATCAAACATTTTACTACGTTGCTCCGACTTGAATCTCTCTGTGGGTACAAGCAATGACAAAAGCTTTCTCTCCACCATCAGCTATAGGTGATGGTGCTTGTTTGTTTGTTTATTTGATTGACTGAAAATCTTCTAAAAGAATCAGTGCTCTATTTCCTTAAATGAATATGAGAAGGATAGAGCAAAAACAAAAAACAAAAGCAAAGCCAGCAGGCTGGGCCAGGGAGGTGCACTGGGGAATTACTTTCATATGACCATGGAAGTTGCAGGATTGTAAAGACAATATTATTTTTTTTTATTTACTTCCTTCTAAAAACTGCAGACTGAGATGCTGGCAGCACCAGAAAAAATGTCATAATAATAGTTTAAATTACTGTCAGGAAGGAAGACTGAGATTCACTTGCACACAAGGAACCACGTTACAGGGATGGGCTCAATACCTTACAATTATTTGAAAAAATACAACACTTTAAAGTTAACACATAAAAGAGATACAATAAAAATAGTAGTACAATAAATGTAATTCTCAAACCTAAAAAAAATAAATATAAAGGGTGAAGTACAAGAATGAAGTTTCAAAATGCCAAGACTATTTTAAATATGCACACACACAAACACACATTCACAGACACACACCAACACTCACAAACACACATAAGCACACACAGACACATACACAACTTTAAATGGAAAAACATTGATGCAAAGAAAGTTTGAATGAACTTGCAGATTGGTTTCAAATTTAAAACATTTTAGGTGGGAAGAATTAGCTGGTAGTGGAAGGCATCTGGGTGGTAAGGGTCTCTGGTGGGGGCATCAGCTGGAAGCAAGCAGACTGGCAGTTTTGAAAACACAAATGTGCTATCTGCCCATCCAGCTGGTGTCCTAGTTATGCTTACCTTGTGAAAACTCTTAGTCTGTACACACACAGCATGGGCAATTGTCTATATCTATATATCTATTTCTCTCTACCTCTCTGTGGATGGATGGATGGATGGATGGATGGATGGATGGATGGATGGATGGATAGACAGACAGACAGATAGATAGATAGATAGAGATAGATAGATGTTATACTTCAAGTCTATTACTAAAAACAGAGATGATGATCATACATCAGCCCTAAAACTAAAAAGGATGAGAAGAAAAGGGAGGGGAACCAAAGGGAATGAAACAAAAGAAGATAGTTTACCTCAGTCAAATCATTCAAATAACTGCCACAAAATTCTACTTCTTACAAGGTCTTCAGAGGCAAAAAGTGTTGGGAACCAAATAAACATATTCATTTCCTAGCATGAAGCTGAGAGACAGTAAAAGGTGGAACCTCAACAGGGCAGCCAAAGCATGTGAGTACATTCAAGTGACAGACACAGGAAAGAGCAACATACCTCAAGTTGAGATGGATCAACCCCACAGCATGGGACCTTGAAATGTGCTTGCCAGTCTTGATCACCAAGCCTGCCCTCTGACTGGTAACTGAGGCAATTTGGAGGTGGGGAGGGCACAAAGCGTGCCTGTTGAGAGATTGGAAGAAGAAAGAAATTACATATACTCTGTAGACAGTGTTCTACAGAAACGCTGGTTATAGCAAGGCACTTTATCTTCAAAACAGCAAATGTAACATATTCCTCTGACCACTCACATACTTTAAAAAGAGTTCATCACTAAGGTCTATAGCAACCTACAGTTAAATACATGAATCCTGAGAGAATAAACAATGAAGTGGGAATAACAGAGTAATTCACTGATGGGTAACATGGCACAGGGCTTCTTGTGTACCAGCATAAACTCTCCTATTAAACTATACAACCAGTTCACTCAGTCTCTTTTCTTGAAGGGACATGGGGAGGAGGTACTGAAGAGTTGAGAGGATGTCTGAAACTGGGGCGGCCAAATACAGGTTATACCACTAAGCTGCACCCCAACAAGTAGCTCAACTTACACCATTTTCTTCCACTTATCATAAAGAATATCATTGTAAACCTCTTTATTCATTGTTAAGGACTATTTATCAAGCCTCATACGCCAAGTACAAGAAGCTGTAAGAAACACCAAAGCAAGACATATTCCCTGCTCACAAGAAGTTTATGATCTAGTATAGAACAGAAGCTATGCACAAAAATGACCTTAGATAAATGAGAATGTGATAAGAGAACAGTAAAACCATGTGATTTAGGAAAGGATGCCTTCCCACTGATATGGGGAATGAAAGCTTGTTTCCAAGCAAAGACAGCCTTTGTTCTGGACACAGGTAGACTAGCAATATTCCTCTAGAGAAGTGATCCAGTTTGCCTAAAGCCTAGGTAGGATGATGTATAAAGCAGTAATAAATGAAAGAATGTGTAAGAACCCCACAGTCCATGCTAAATTGCTATTCTGTTATCTACCACTACTAACAGACCTCAACAGCAGCCACCTGTGATTGTTAGTATTCTTTAAGAAAGTTCATCTAGGACAGCTCATTAAATTGTGACTAGAACAAAACGAAGAGATCAAATAAGGAACTATTATAATAAACTGGGTAAAATAACTACTAGCAAACGAGGCTGATGAAGAAAAGCAAACCACAAAAGACAATGTGAGGATGAAAGAAAGGAGCAGGAAGAATGACTGATAGGATACAGGTAACAAGGAGGGAGGCTGGACAGATGGATCAGTGATTAGATGGATACTGTTTATGTAGAGGACTCAAGTTAGTTTCTATGTTGGATGGCTCACAACAGTCTGTAACTCCAACTCAAAGTGATCAGATGTCTTCTAGTTTCCATAGTCACACACACACACACACACACACACACACACACACACACACACACCTCCAAGAAGCAGACACATTCACATAACTAAAATAAAAATGAATCTTTTAAAATGGATGCAGGTGACAAGAGTCAGTGTGTCACTAGAGATCTGATCAGTGGCACCTTCTACAGGAATGTATGAAATAACTTAGGGGAACACAATCAGTTTGGGGGTAACAGATGGCCATGCAGGTAAGTGGGTAGTAGAAAGCTCAGAAAACAGACCAATGTTAGAGTTATCAGATTTGGGTCCATCTATGTAAACAAGACATTAAAGGTGAAAGAAAATGGCCATGGTGAGCCTCTTTGGGGAGACTTGAGGTTATGAAAAAGAAGGTGAATTTTCCTCTGTTCTGAATTACAAAGGAAGGCAGAGGATGGTTGGAAGTCTTAGATAATACTACATTTAGAGTATAATAATAAATTTAGTAATTACTTCTAATTAAGAGTGATTCATCAATTAAGACACTTGACTTGGTAATATGTGATGCAATTTAAATGATTAAATACTTCAGATGTGTTTGTTATTAATTTGCTACTTTAAATAAAGGTATGTTCAACATACAACTCCCAACATATATTTGTGACTAAAATATTTTATTGTATTTACTTTTTTAAATATTTTGTATTTATGAATTTCTGTGTCATATGAGTTATTTTAGTACAATAACAGGCATATGTGATCCATATTATAAAGGAGTTAAGAAATATGTCATTTGTAAAGACAAAGAAGCAGAAATGGTAAAATATTCTTTGAAGGAATTTTGTAAGAAAACAAAGTAAGAGAAATGTGGCTAGAAAAGTTATCAGGGTTTAGAGAAGTGTTTTTAGGAACAAACAGTTTGTTTTCCACTACAGGAGGTTAAAAAAAAGTCTACAGCAAGCAGAGGGGACAAAGCCAGCTGAGGAAAGGATATTGAAGATCTAAGCCAGAGGGAAAATGATATAAAGGGTCCTAGGAGAGAATGTAATAAGAACACAAATGAAAAGGTTCCCTGAAGGGAGAAACACATTTCCCTCAGAAACCAAAGGAATGACAGAGAAAATTTTCCATGGTTAAGAAATGTAGGTATTAGCCAGGCAGTGGTGGTGCACGCCTTTGATCCCAGAAGGGAAGCATAGGCACATGGATCTCTGGGAGTTCAAAGCCAGCCTGGTCTGCGGAGTGAGTTCCAGGACAGCCTAGACTACACAGAAAAACCCTTTCTGGAAACACCAAAACCAAAAGAAATGCAGGGATTGACTGATTTTGATTGATTGATTGTGTGTGTGTGAGTACATTTATATATATATATATATATATATATATATATATATATATATATATATATATATATACACACACACACACACACACACACACACACACACACACAACTGCTAAGTCTATTCAATGTTGCTTGCAAGTACTGACCATGTGGTGTGTGTGTGTGTGTGTGTGTGTGTGTGTGTGTGTGTGTGTGTGTGTGTATACATTAATATATATACATAACTGCTAAGTCTATTCAATGTTGCTTGCAAGTACTGACCATGTGGTATTGGATAACCAATTAGGTAGCACCTTCCTAAGGAAGACAACTTCTCTCAGCATCCCTTAGTTGCCTGTAGTTTTTTGTCTGGGGTTAGGAACCCCATGAGATTTCTGTTTTCCACCTTTTCATGTTGTCCTTGTTCAGGCCTTGCCATATTGTAACAATTAAAGAAGACGAGGCCCAGAACTTGAGAAGGAGTGAGGGTGGGAGCCATGGAAATTGTCAGAGGAAGGAAAGGGAATGGAGAGAAATGATGTAATTATATTTTACTTAAAACAATAATAAAAATGTTTAATGTTTTTAAAAAAGAAACACAAATCTTAAAAGTTCAGTTCAGAGCACTAAATAGCGGACAACTAGAGAAGAGAAAAAGAATGAGCTACTTGAAAAGGGTCCAATGAAGGGTCAAGGAGTTGAGTAAAAGAAATGCAAAATGGCAGAAAGGTGTCAGGAGTGTTGTCCCACTCAACTGGATTCAAAACAATGCACTGGGCTAGAGAGATGGCCCAGTGGTTAAGAACATATACTGTTCTTACACGACATACAAGTTCAGATCCCAGGACATACATGAGGGGCTCACAACTGCTGTAACCCCAGCTCCAAAGTGACCTAGTGCCTTTTTTGCCTCTGTAGTCACTTGCATATACGTGAGTGCATGCACGCACATGCACACATATACATACACACACGCTATTTTTTTTTTAAAGATTTATCTTTTAAAGTTTAAAGATAAGCCTTTTAAAAAGATAGTGGTTAGGAGTTGGGAATTTTGACTCTGAAAACTAGACTACTTAAAACCTAAGGGGTTCTTAATGGAGAGAACAATGCCTTACTCCAAAACATACAGGCCAGTGGGAACAGAACTCCAGAAACCATAATTATTACATACATTCACACAGTGATGAGTTCATAGAAAAAAATAAATCACCAAGAACTGATTTTAGATTAAATTATTTGATCTTTATTTAGTCATACTCAAATTCTAAGTGTTTACAGACCATTTGTTTTATAAATGGCTATAAGTTTACTCCTGGCTAATGAAGTTCCCCAAAGCAAACAAAACACCGAAATACCTTAAACCATATCACATATGTGACCTGAGTGTAGTGAGGAGGGAGAGATGTCTAGGAACAGTGCTTCCCCAGCAAACATGAGTTCAAGCTGAGAGTCTCTCTTCTCACTGCAAATTCCTACTTCTGGGCCCATGTGACCCCAAGTCACACTAAATCTCCACCCAATTAGTGAGGGCTACATTAGCAGAACTTGTAGTCCAGAATCCCTCTAGAGACCAGGGTAACGGTGAGTTCTATCACCTGAACAGTACCTACTGCCACCAAAGAACCACCTCGGGGACATGGAAAAGGGCATTTATATGCTGCACTGGCAGCCACTACCACCAGCCTTCCTAACAGAGTCCTTTCTGTAAGGACCATTGTCTAAGTGACCTGTCATATAGCTTTATAAAGCAGCATTAATACTGTGGGCCAAAATGAGATTGATCTTTGAGCTTCGTGGTCTGCTGCTGTCAACGGTGCATTATAAAACCAATACTAAATACTTTATAAACAGGTCTCCCTACAGTGTATTAGAGAAACAGTGCATATTTCATGCCCCATAGTTAGGCAGCCACATATCCATCAGGCTAATATATTATTTATTAGATACTCAGAAGCACAATAAGAGTCAATAAACTAACTTCTGGATACTTGTACACAACTATTTCACTGGAAATTGTACCTGGATGAGAAAACTTTCTCACTAACAACGGTGGATGGAAGAGCCTCTCTCAATACTGTCAAAAGGAAGCACGTACCTCTTGAGAGAAAGGAAAATCTTCTGTCCTGAAGAGAATTTTTGTCATTGAACTTTAAGCACTATCCAACCTCATATTCATTTATTTTACTTTGCATATACATGCCTCTGATTCTCCCATCCTCATGAACAGCTTAGGGAAATAAGGATGGGCGGGAACATGGCTATCATCCCTTAACTCAGGCCAGATGACAAGGTCCACTAATGCTTTGTACTTGTTATCTCAAAGAAAGTACACAGTGACTTGAGTGTACGTACAAGGTCTGTGCTACATGTGCAGCATGGAATTCAGAAGTCATTAACCAAAAGTTTAAAAGAGCTTTTATTTTATTTCTTCATTTCTTTTTTTTTTTCTCCTATATTTTCTGTTAAAGCTTCCAAGCCCCAAGCCCCGAGATGTCTATGATGCAGTCCCCGATGCCCAGTCCAACATCACCAGGCATCTCATGCCTAAATCTACCATTCTGAAAGAGCACCCTCTACTCTGGAATGTATTCCAGCCCTTCAAGGAAGGATTTCTTCAGCTGGGAGTTATTTCTCAAACTATAAGAGGCGTGGACCTTTGTGTAGTATTGCGGGTGCCATGGTTTCACATGCTGGCCACATTAATACTGGAGAGCAAGCATCTGTAACCCACAGCTGTGTGTGCTCTAGCCCCAAAGCACCGCAAGGCTGGTGCCAATGCAAACCACTCTTCCCATGCCACATTGGAACCACACTGGTTTTCTTCAGGAGCCAGAGACTGAGATACAGTTCTGAAAATGGAGTCTTGGGTACTTTCCACTCATGTGATGGATATGGACTATCAAGACTGCCAGGGGCACTGGCTCTTTTCTTCTCCCCATTCCACATCAAGTGGATAAACTATCAAGGGGAAAGGGAGGGGAGAGGACAGTGGAGGACATGGTCAATGGACACCATATACATGTATACAAATGTGCTGATGTAACTCAATACTAGGTACAATGAACATATACATTGAAATTAATTTTTTAAGGAAAGGAAAATGTAAGAGGGTTATATCATTAAAGTATTATTCTAAAAATCCCCTAGGGAAACAATCTAAATGGAAAAACATGCACATTTTTTTCCCACAGTGTTTTCACTTTTCTTCCTTATTATCTTATAGTTTTACTCCTACAGGCAAGAGGTTTTAAGGTTGAAAAAAAATTTTATGAGTGTAGGTAAAAGAAGTGGAAATAAAGGACAAACATGAGAGAGATGATTTCACATTACTTTCTCACAGAAATGTCCCCAAATCCTAGACATCAGGAAAGCTAATATGAAAACATGGGCTAAGACAAACGTCTTCCTATTATTTTTGCCACTACAACCACTACTGCTAAGATGACTATTCATATTAATGAGTTTGGTATGCAGACCAACTATAAAAGATGCAGTCTCTGACCTAAGCACTTATCTATGTCTGCGGGGATTTACTACTCCTGCTAGATTTACTTTATTCTTCATACTCTTGCCCAGAGGAAGTGATCATCACTCAAGACTTGGAGCCTGTCCATGGGTGGGGTTTACATATGGCAATGAGAAGAGGGTATTTGCCCTTGAACACAGTTGGTATTGAACCCAAAGCTTAGTGAGTCTGGTTTGCTGGCAGTGAAGAGACAGATAAAATTTCTGAAAATCTGACACTGATCTCACTGAGTTTCATTTAAAACAAAACAAAACAAAAAAACAAATCACAAAGTGTGGAAGTACACTGTATTCGGTGCTTTATCACATCAAGCGCATGTATACACGGACTGCATCACTATGCACTGAACTGGTATCATACAGCTATCTCTGTGTGACACAGCAACCTCTACCATATAGCAGCCCCACACCCACTTATTTACATTCCATGTATGTGATTATAACCTATGTGAAAGATATACTCAGGGAGTCAACTGTCGTTAAAAGTCCAGCAATGAGATTATGTAGGTCTGACTATCTATAGAAGCTTTTACTTATTTGTGTGACCTTGGCCAATTAGCCCAAATTTGCCATCTCCAAAGTGGAAATAGTAGTACATCATAGTAATTCACAGAATTGTTGTAAAGACTGTGTTAGCACAAAAGTTTTACCTAGTACCTAAGCATAAGCACTCAACAAATATCTCTCTCTCTCTCTCTCTCTCTCTCTCTCTCTCTCTCTCTCTCTCTCTCTCTGTGTGTGTGTGTGTGTGTGTGTGTGTGTGTGTGTGTGTGTGTGTGTGTAAACATATTTCAATCTGGATGGCCTCAGGCATTTTTGTTTGGCTCCCCAAGTAAGACTATATGAGTTTGCATGTATTTTAATTAATGGCCAACATACAAAGTTCAAGAACATTTAAAGTTAAAAGACAAGTTAACGCTGCAGGGTGAAAGGGTATGTAGAGAGAGGAAAAGGGTAAAATGTTGGGCAACTAAAGAAACAGCAAAAACGTAAGCAACTGAGGTGTTACAGAAGGTACAGAAGTCTTTAGCAAGCTCCTCCCCTGGGCACAGCCTCCTTTACCTGCCCCTCCCCACCTGTTTTCCCCACTTGGTTATTTGGCTGGCTACATTAGCCATTTAAGCCTGTCCCACCTCTCTAGTGAGTCACTGCATTCATGTGCTAGCTTTGGAGGGTTCACTCACATACACACAAAGGAAAATGGTAATTCAACAAGGCTGGCTTCGAACTCACGGAGATCCACCTTCCTCTGCCTTCTGAGAACTGGAATTAAAAGTATGTGCCACCATAAACAGCTCCAGATTTTTCTATTGCTAGCCTCTGCTGCAATTACAGGCACAGGCTTTGTGACAGACCTACATCAGTGGCTCTGAAGCATATTTGGAGGCCTTTTCTCTGAAACAAAGATGTAAATTCTGAACATGCAGGATGGGCGGTACAGAGCCTGGGTTCCTCGGCCTTTGCAGTTTGTAGCATCCTTGGGGTCTGGCGTGGGGCAGAGATTATCTAACCTGATTGCTTTACAACCAAATAAGCAGGCTAAAACACAAAATGAGTTGGTAACAGAACATGGGCCATTTTTCAGGGCTTTTGGTCTCCCACACTGCATTGACAGTAGAGTTCAAAGCAGTGGCCCATGCTGAAAAGTCATGATATACCAGAGTTTCCCTGACTTCACAAGAAACTTCATGGGCAAGTAGTCTTCAAACTGGTAACTTGAAATAGGCAAGACTGGAAATCATCACCAGTTACCAAATCCAAGCTCCCTGTGTTTAACCCTATGAACATGTACAACCACTGGTAGAAATTCTGACATTTGGCTAACTCTAGTAGTGGGCATTTGACATGGTACATATGAGTGTTTCCACATCCTGCTTCCTAGAGATCTCAAAGACAAATCATATTCTTAAGGGTTAGGAAAGAAAGTAAATCTGTGCATAGGCTTAGATCTCTTAGTCGACAATGCATGGTGACAAGTTAGAAAGATGAAGTACAACATCATAGATACTATTTGTAGCCAAGGTCAGCTGAAGGTTAAGTCAGACTATGTTAACCATGAGAAGAACGATTATAACACACACACACACACACACACACACACACACTTCCCACTTCTATAATTATTTTTCATTTTGTTCCTCACAAATCCCATGAGATAGGTATTATTATCCTCACCTTATCAGTGAGGGAACTGAAGCTAGGAAGATCAAATCCCTTGGCCCAGTCTTTACACTGGTGCCAAAGGGAAAAGTAAGACTGAGTTGGTCTCATTTCAAAGCATGTGCTCACCCTGTTTTCCTATACTGCTTGGTTTCTATTTTTTAGACAAGAATTTCCTTGAAAGTTGTGAAATGCTATTCTGTGTCTTTAAATAGGGGATGGCTTTCTTGATGAATTATTTGTTCAATTTGAACATCAATTAACATGGAGTGCTCTCTTTAGGGGTTCTAAGGGCTTGAGGAAATGACCTATTTATTCAAAAGAGTTTAAATCAAAGAAAATCTGGGAATGTACTAGTTTTCAAAATTCAATAATCTACAAAGCTTGTCATTTATTTAGTTATAACTACTTATTGTATAACCAATGTCTACATTTTCATGCTTTTAGAATTTGTTATTTTATTATGATCCTTTCCCACGGAATATTAAGCAGTTGTTAAAAAGAAAAACATTGTAGGTGTTAATAAGAAACATCTTCAAGTAAATCACAAAAGGTACAGAAGAGTCCCAGAGTGTGCGGCTATTTACGCTTAAGAAGGGCCAGATACTATGGCCTGGACAGTCAAATAGAGTTACAGAGTTTACAGGTCCAACTAAGCCTGGGAGCTTTGTTTCTTCTCTGCAGGAGACTGGAAGCTGTGCCCAGATCATCAGAGTATACCATTTTAAAGAAAGTCCCCTCACTTCCTGACTTCCAGGATAGTCAGGCAGTCGTGTATAAGCACTAAGTGAAAAGAAAAAGATGCAGATAATCGCTCTCGTTTATTAAGAAGTCCCTCAAGTCAGCGCACCTGTCACTAGCTACAGCATTTAAGAAGCAGAAATAATTTCATCCAGCAACAACACCTATGACTTTTGTCTTGAACTACAAAAGTACTAATCACAGTTTACACATCTGTCAAAGGGACCATCTGCCCATGTTGTCTGGGAAGGAGCCTCCCTCCAGATCACAGAAACCCATCCACCAGCCGATGTATGTGTTCTCTTACATAAGCACTTAAATCTTCATGATTTTCCACATTCAAGAGCCTTCCACACAGGCCCCAAACTCAGTGTGTCTGAATTAGACCTTCATAACATATTCTTCGCCTAACTGTTCCCTGCCCATTTCAGAGTTTTCTTAACAAACAATTAAGCCTCCTACTCATCAGGGCTTAAAAGCAAATTCAAGTGTTTAACTTCTATAGTCTTACTACATTTGGCAAACTGCCCAGTATTCAAAAGTATTTAAGAAATTTGGATGAATGAATGCACACAGGATGAAGAGAGGGAGATAAATTCAGGGTGTGCTTCTCTGGGCTTCTCCCTCAGCACGGCAGACTTTGCTCACTGAGCACTGCTGTTCTGTTGGTTTCCTGTCTAGTACAGCTCAGCCTCTCAAAGCATTGATCATTAGTAAAAACTCATCATAAGATGAAACATTTCTTATCACTCAATTTTCTTTTCAAGTTTCTATTTAGTATCATATTCTAAAGTTTTTCAAATCGAAATGAAGGGAAAAACATAAAGAATTGATAAGATCCAAACTATGTCCAGAACCATGAAAATGTGCTTCTAAATGTTCTTTCCCACTGTATTTAACCTACTGTAGGTGAGCTGCCTAGTGGGCTAGGAACAACTGATGCTAAATAAAAAGATGTAAAATAATGACCTTCATCTTTCTCCATGATCTCTCCAACACAAACACATTAAACAGTTTTAAAGAAAATAAGTGCCATATCTAAGATACCACAAATTGAAGCCTTCAAGAAAAATCTACTGGCTGGGGATGTAGCTCAGGACAGAGTGATTGCTAAGAATGGGTGAGGCCCTAGAGTTGACCCCCAGCACTCCTTCACCCCAGCATGCCCAAAGGAATGCAGCCTCTGTTTTCTTTCAGAAAATCTTATCATCTCTTAAACTACAGATTTTTCGCAAATAAATTTTATACATCTGACAGATATAGCAAATACTCTTAGTCATAACTCATAAAAAGCTGTAAACTTTTTTCTAGAATATTAATCAAGGAATAGCCAATTATTTCATACTCGTTTTCAATGACTATAATTTTGAAAACTTTTTGCCAGGGTGGGTGGTATATGGTGTGCACATAGGACCTTGAACATGCTAGGCCAGCACTTAGCACTGAGCTGTCCCTCCAGTCCATTCAAGTGTTCTCCTTTTAATATGAGAAAGCAAAGATTCCATTTAACACACTGGATTCCCATCTGATGGCAAAAATCAACTGCTATGTAATGTTTCTAAGAATAATTTTAGAAATTATGCCTTAACAAAAAATAAATGAATTTGGCATTTAGTGTTTCCCCCAATACTCCGTAGTCCAAATGAAGCTAAGTGGGCCAAGATTACTTTCACGAGGAAAGTTACTTGGGGTGTTTTCATTTTGTTGTGTTCATTCTGTCTTCCTAGTGCCTAACATGATAAATAAACACAAACCATTAGGAAAAAGTTTGAGTCTGGATTACTTTTAATATTTTCACTTCCCTCTTGATCTAAAACACACATCTTTAAGTATAATTAATTGGTACCTGAAACCAACTTTAAGGAACACTGAGAGTCATTACCATATTCAAATAACTCATCAATGCCATCAATGTGTTTGGCCAAAAGAGATGCTTCATGCATTCGTACACAAAACAGGTAACTTAGTATTTTAATCTTGAAGTAAAATTCTTGTGCAGTCTTGGAAAACAAGTCATTTTTACAGACAACTTGGCAATTCCATATCAAAGACAACCTCTAAAACTGCCAGGTTGAAAAGAAAATACAAGTTATATAGGAACTCCTGTACTTTTAGATTCTGATCCTCTAAAAACAAAAAAGGGGGGATACCATCCAGTAAATGCAACCTTAAAAAGAGAAAAAATAAAACACAACTTGGCATTTTGTATATAACAGAATAACTGAAAGAGTGTGAGTTGCCAAGTGATTCAAAGCACAATGTGGCCTCCATGGCTGTAGCCAGTGAGCTCTGGGCAATCCCACAGCCTCCCAAGCATGCTCTCATGATTCTGGATGAGCATTTTAGTAGTGATTAAAACTTACAGAACTGCAGAGAGACTTATGTCAAGATGTTTTCATGTTCCTTACTGTCATGTGAACATCCCAGGCCAAATACAACATGACACTAATAGTCTAAAAGTAAAGTGGATAAACCAGAAACTATTTTCACAGATTTCACAGATTTCTCTTTGCAGTGGTTGTGGGAAAGACATGGCAGAGCTTGAACATTAACAACGGTTGTTAAGGTGAAGCTTAATCCCAAATGTGTTAGCATGAAACGACCCACTTCAAAAAGATTTTAGAGTGTATATTTTATTAAATCCTGAAATGCATGTCCTGGTACATTTCGATATAAATTTGATTTACAAATTCCACCGAAAATGTGCCACAGCTGGCAGAATAAATTACTATCATAAATCATTATTAAATAACTGTAAATCTTTGTAATGACATGATGCCCAGCTTTTGTTAAAAAAAAAAAAAAAGGTATGCAGAAGTGAACATGCAGTAGAAGAAGGGCACTCTTCACACAGGAGAGCAAATTACAGAACTTACCATGCCTACATGGCAATATGAGTCAATGACTAAACGGGGAAATACAATTCACCTAAATTGTACTGAAACCTACAGCAGAGGTGCGCTCACCATTGCATCAAAACACAAGCATGGCAAGGGGTAACACATTCAGGCTCTGACATTGATGAGCACACTCACAGCGGATAAGTCTCCATGTACAGCTGCATCCAATATTTTGTTAGACAATAAAAATGTATTCCAGGTATCAATCAACAAGCCCAGTTTGTCCTTTCTCCGAAACTTCATAAATATTCTGTAGAAATAATTTATTTCCCTGTCTTGCTCTCTTCCCTCCATATACAGCTCTAACCCTACTTCAAAATAAACTTTTTTCAAAAACTGTAGAGTTATATTCTTTTTGACGCGGAGCAGATGGGCAGCTACAGTCATCCATTACTTTAGATAGTACTTGAAGTGAATCACTCCAAACATCCCTGCCTTATTTAGCTCTCCCAAGCTCCCATTTGTCAAAGTTCAGATGCTTGGGGCTCCTGTCGCAACCAACAGGGCTCCTGGCTCTCGCCAGCAGGATGACAGGCCCCAGAGCACCTGCTCATGGTGTATGATTGCTGCCCCTGCCTCTCGGGAAGGGTAAATTATTAACCGACACTTTCACAGTGGAAGAACTGTCTAAGATAAACCCATTAGAACTGTTAGCCCACCAAATATTTCACACTGCCAGTTGGTAAAATCTCTGGCCGGGTCACCACTGCATTTTCTTGTTTGTATTTTTACTTCAGTTCCCTGTCACTAGTCTTCATAAAATGGAAAGGTGTCCCGAACGCCACCTCTTCCCACCTTTCTAATATGCCTAACCCCAGTCAGGGAAAGTATGTTTCATAGGACGCCAACCCCTGACTCTATTTAGATTTACCAGAACAGGAGGCCAATTTAGGCAGGTGGCTCCAGGGCAACAAATTCACAAACTAAGCTATCCAACGCGATAGACGGTAGATAGGTAGTCCTGTTTAAACTAGATCAAAACATTTTTCAAATGAGAATCTTTTTCCCACCTAGATTTCATTTTCCAATTTGTTGCAGCAAGTAAGATAATCATTAAATGAGTCTACTCTAGAGGCTCACCTGGGCTCCAAAGTCAGGTATTTCTTCCCAATCAGACACTTTTCCTCTTCACTTCCCCCTTCATTTCCAAGCCACACAAAGCCATTCTCTGTGTATCCCTCACTCTCACGGGAGAGTAAAGCATCTGTGCTATGGCCTCAAATCCAGCACATTCCAGACCAAATAAATAAGCCAGTAAAAGAATACCTAACTGTGCGGGGGAATAAACATCGACAAGTTATGTGTGGAAACAAATGAAAATATTTCCAAATAAGCAAAAGTTCAAAGGAAAAAGCAAGACAGTGTGATAGGACTCAAGGGAGGCTCAGGAGCAGGACAGTCAGCATACCCAAGAGACTCAAGAGAATGTGCTCCTCTGTGTGCAGGCAGGGAAAGGCCAAGGGAGGAACCCCTAAGCACATACAACAACGTGGAAGGCAAGGATCTGGATTACAAGTGTTGGCAAGCTAAATGTCCAGCCACATTGTCCAGGGACAGCAATAAAATATAAAAATAATGGCCATCGCTGTGACTATGACTCCAGTATTAACCACTTAAGAATAATTTATTTCTGTTAAATCTGTGATTACACAGCAAAAGACACGACTTTCTTTCTCCTGCCACCTTCTACATCCATACACACCCAGTCTATACCCAGGCTCCACTGACCAATAGCCAGTTGAGGGGCATAAGCACCTATCATCAACCTACATTCCTTCTTACACTGCAGATGGAATTGTAGTGCTATTTACTACTCTGAACTTGGAAATCAACTTTCTCCATTTATAAAAGACCATTTTCTGCTTCCTAGGGGACATAGAGCATCTGAGTCCCTACTCTAACCACTGGAACAGAGATAAATCTCTGTAGGGTAGAGCCCAGTCCCTAGTTTTCCCATATAGAGATAGCACCAACATTACTTAGCAGATCAACTAGAGGTATGTAAAAATGTCTGTCTGGGATTCAAAAGTACTCATGGAGATTTAGGAGAGACCATCCAAAGAGAAGCACTGTATCAGTTAGAAATGAATTACTTTCACCTACTTTTCTATGTAAAATGAGCAACTTTGCCCCTATCCTTGTAGTCATTTTTGAGCTACCTTCCATGTGTATATCTTTCAATGCCTGCCTACTGAATAATCAACTGTGCTTTCTCTATGAGAATGGGATTTGTTGTTGTTGTTGTTCTTGCAGGATTATTTCCCAGAAAAGTCTCCCTGCTCTTCTAATACTTGTTATGGAATCAATCTCCAGATCCTAACAGCATCCCTGGCTCCACCTGGTCTCTATACCACTAGCTGCCTCCCCACCCCCACACTAGCACCTTGACAGTTAAAATAACCTCCTACCTCACCTTTGTGGATTTGCATTTTCTCCTCTCTGATTTCCAGATTACAGCTGTTTTCCAAATCCTCTAAAACAGAGGTTCTCAACCTTCCTAATGCTGCAATCCTTTATTTAATACAGTTCCTCATGTTGTGGTGAGGGCCCAACCATAAAATTATTCCATTGCTACTTCATATGAATTGTAATGTAAATTATCTGCTATGCAGAATATCTGCTATGTGACCTGCAAAGGAGTTATGGACCCACAGGTTGAGAACCACTACTCGGAAAATAACAGAGTCAACCTCTTCCAGTCTAACCAGCTTTTATCACCAGACTCCACTTCCAGTGACAAGATGTTCTACCAGCCATTGTCACTGCTCCAAGTCCCTCCTCTTTCTGGAGTCCTCGTCATCACACAGGTTCTTCACCTAGGCCTACTTCTCAACACTTTCAACTGTCTGTCTCACTTGTACCTCCTCTGTGGGTCAATAAACACAACAATAAATGGTACGGCTCTTTGAAGCTATATCCCCAGTCAGTACTCACGGAAATAGACTGAATACATACTTCTGATTGAATCCCTCAAGAACTAGTCAGAACAAGGGAGAAACAACTTTAAACCCATTTATCCAATTTCCTATACTTACCTATTATATGTTTGGTCTAATCTTAGATCTTGATACATGGTATAGTATCTTGAATTCTGTCACTTTGCAATGATTACTAAATGGGAAGCCATGATAGAAGGACCCCAACACCCCATCACTCTGCTCTTTAAAAATTATCAAGACAGAGATCAAACCAGTGACGCCCTGGCTTGAGTCCAGTAAGCTCTTATACATTTCTTGACAATTGTTGAGCATGACAGAATTAGAATTGCTCTTCATCTGTCAAAAATTTAGAGAGGACAGCTCTATATGACAAAAGCAGATACATTTTGGACATTTCCTCAAACTCATTTGTCAAAATTACGTCATTAACAATGCAAATGCAACTGTCAATGATATCTCAATCTTTCCAGAAATCATCAGATGCTGATTATATATCTGATATAATGTTACTACCAAAATGGTTTTTCTCCTTGTCTCAATGCTAGCGATAAACACATGCCTCACATATGCAAGGCACTGAGCTACATCCTCAGCCAAGCAACCTTTGATTAAAAGATAAAACCTAGTCATGAAGATGTTCTGGATTCATTCAATTCATTTAAGTACCAAAATAAGCTCTATCAGTCTATATGTAAGGAAGTCTTTTAAATTACCACATTTTATACTATACCAAATAGATCTTATTCAGTTACAGCATTTAAAATTTGATAAATACTTAATACACAGATAAGATGCATGACCATCATAAGTTAACAAAAATTCAGCATCTTTAAACAAGAGAAACTTACAATTCTGTTGGACAGGTCTCACTGAGCTCAACTCAAAGTGTGGTGTCCTTCAAGAGGTGCTAACAGACCACCTGCTTCCAATCCCTTTCTAGCTTCAACAGGCTGTCTGCATTCCTTGGCTTGTAGCCCCCTTGTTCCATCTTCACAGCCAAAATGTTGTATCTCTCTGGCCATATTATTCCTTCCATTATTCTAGTTCTCTCCCTAGAAAGCTTAACTCTTAATAATTCATGCAATTAAATTAGGTCTACTTAGATCACCCAGGAGTACTGCCTATCTCAATGTCCTTAACCATACTCACATCTCTAACATCTCTAAGGTTAAGATTTGCAGGCTCCTTTATTTTGAATGTGTGTGCGGTGTGCATGCCTGTATGAAAGGTTGATGTTGGAAGCTTGGCCACCTCACTCTTCAGAGCCTCTCTCTCAGCAAACCCAGAGCTCGCCAATTCCCTTAATCTAGATAACAAGCTTGTTCTAGCTATCACTTGTCTCCTCTTTCCAAACACCAAAATTACACGTGGAGTGCCATGTACTCCTGACATTTGTATAGGTGTGGGGAATCTGAACTCGGGTCCTCATGTTTGCATATCAAGCACTTTCCCCGTCCACTGAACTGTCTCTCCTCAGTGTAATTTACAGCTTCTGAAAATCTGCACATAATGAGGGATATTATGCTGTTGATCAGACAAGGCCTGTAAAACTTTCAAGTTAGCATCCTCACTCTGAGAATTAACAATATTCCTAATTGTGTACTAAATGTTTGATGCATTCACCCTGCCATCACAATTAAAACCTTCAAATAATCAATTTATTTGTATTGATAATCATATGTACACTTAAAAGAAATTCTAAAAGAAGGTATTTATCTTTCAATTAGATGTGTGAAGTATTCTATAATCAGTTTGTTTTTGTTCTACAAATGGATTACTGAGCAGATTTGTTTTGCTTTTAATGGTGGTAAATTCCAGGAAACAAATTCATCTAAAGTGGGCTGTCACATGTAACGTCAGGTTACACCAAAAAGCAATATAGAGAAACAGAATACACAATTATGCATCACTACTCCAACAGTAGGCTACAGCCTCACACTTTAATATAAGAAGTATGATTTCAGCACCGGAATTAAGATGTTACTCCAATTGCACTTAAATTTTTGTTTTTTTATAATTTTTTCCCACGGAGAAGTTAAGGGCCATATCTGAAGCTTGTTTTATCAGGGATACCAACTTCCTACGTGGATGGCATTTGAAAAGACTTTAATGGAAAGTTATTTTATTAAGACCTGTAGGACACAAAAACCACAAAGTAGATTTTCTTTAATTTGTTTTTACCCAGAAATCATATCCTTCCATTAAAATATAAGTTTTCTCACGAGCATCAATGTGATTGAGTGTTAATAGTCCCCACACTACTAGGGGACATAAAGGCATACTAACCATAGCATCAACACACAAGATGTGTTCTCCACCAGGCCATTAATGTATAATTCAGTTCCACTGTTTACATATTTGAAATCTGCGTAGGCATTCCACAATAACATTGAAAGCTAGAAGTAGCGTGAATATGAAATGCCTCAATTTTTAGGATTGAAAAACTTATGATAAGTTTTTAAAATTTAATTTATAGTAAGAATGTATTACTTTTATATCAAGAAAAATGAAATAAACTGATTCTACTGGGCACTACCCATTTCAAAAAATGACCCAGGTTTACCATGAAGGGACTAAAGGAAAATTATTACCGCCCACTAAGTCATTTAGGGACTCTCAAAGAAATACAAGTGTCTGGGAGGAGAAGGTGGCCTGAGAAATGCCTCACACTGTGCTTGAAATGTAACCAAAATGAAGTTGCTGACATGGACTTTGGGGAGCAGATGGAAACTGGAGAATGGGTGCTGCTGTGAGCCCCCAAAGAAAACACAAGTGACACCGAGGAAAAGCTTGCCTGACCCTGATCAATACAAAATATTCAACCTCCACATGGGAGTATATAACAAAAAAGAAAAAAAAGTTGGCAATGGCCAACTGCCACTCAAGAGATTACTCTTGAATCTGAAAATATTACATCTGTTATAACCATATCTCACTGATTTTTACAAGAATCACCATTTCATGTAACTATACTATTCCTGCCCCCAAATTGATTATTAAATATATAATCATGACCTAATCTCTTTCCATACAAACAAATCAATACCAGAAAATCCAGTTAGGCCGTAACATTTTTTAAGTTATGAGTCAAAAAAGCAAATAAACCCACTAAAATTTAAAAGCAGCATACTTGTCAAAATGTTTGGATTCTAATTATTAAATAAATAGCATAAATACAAATAATAAATGATAGGTTAGTGTGACTTTAGTATTCCTTATCTATTCAGGGCTTTTAAATTATTCAGTTCTTGTAATCAAATATGGAGGTTTTCTGACATCATCTTTTCACTGGATAAAAATGTCTCACCAAAGAAAAGATGGAAAAAAAAAAAAAAAGAGTCAGGTGTGCCTTTTATCCAGCAAAGGCAGGCAGATCTCTGTGAGTTCAAGGCCAGCCTGTTCTACATAGTGAGTTCCAGGACAGCCAGGGCATGAAGAGAGACTCTTTCTCAAACAAAAACAAACAACAACGAAACACAAAAAACAAAAACAAAAAAGTATTCTCAGTGTCCAGACCATCACACTCATTTATCTATAGCATTAACTGTAAGGATTCCTATTTGAGAAATTAGTGCTTTGTAGCTGTCAAAACATTACATGCTACCAAGTCAAAACGGTGTCTGTCTGAGAGTAATAGGTTCAGAAGTGAGGGTGTAAACATCACAGAGAATCAGTGAATAGAAGGCGGACCAAAAACCAACAGGGCCACCTCAGTCCGTTCCAGAGCAAAGATAAATGAAGACCGGGTTAGGTTCTTTCAAGCAGCGACATCTGTGAGATCAAAAGAACCAGGAAGCAAACTCTCTGCTCTGGGTAGAACTACGTCTTCCACTTTTTCACAGACATCAAGTTGATGCCACCCAAGGCCATATGGAAGCCTATCAGCTTCTGGAACAGTATATGAGGTGTGAGGGAGAAATATTCAAGATGAAATGCCAAAAGGGGCTGATCTAGGCAATGCAATCAGCTTGTACAAAGTGTCTTTGAACATTCTCCGGAGACGGTCAGAGATCTCAACAATCCAAATGTTCTGCTCTTTACTAGAGAAATAGTACTTTTAAAAAAGGCAGACAGGCAGGGTGGTGGTGGTGGTGGTGGTGGTGATGGTGGTGGTGGTGGTGGTGGTGGTAGTACACGCCTTTAATCCCAGCACTTGGGAGGCAGAGGCAGGGTCTCTGTGAGTTCGAGGCCAGCCTGGGCTACATAGTGAGTTCCAGGAAAGGTGGAAAGCTACACAGAGAAACCTTGTCTCAAAAAAAAAAAAAAAAAAAGGCAGACAGGCAGGCAGGCAGACAGATGGACAGATGGGTGGGTGGGTGATTATCCAAAACCACTTCAGAACCCCTGAACATTCATTTCACAGACAGGTGATGAACCCGAAGCAGGGCCTTTGGGGCGATTCTCTTCTAGGAGGTCTGAAGCTAGCAGGGATGGGGAAAAGAACCAGTTGTAGGCCACAGCCATCTCCTCCCACTGTCTCCTCACTTTCCTATGCTCATTTCTGTGTTTTCCTCTTTGTTCTGATTTGTATTCTCCAAATCAATGGAGGTAGGGAAGAACAGCGCCTGAGCTCCGGAGGAGAGAGGTAGAAACCTGACCTCTTAAGGTCCCCTGCTAACTCTTCAAGTCCATAGGACATATTCCAAGACCTGACTATTTAGGATTAAAAAGTCCCCCTCTGCATACAGCACTGTAATAAAGTAACAATAATGATAAAGGCGCCTTGCTTCTAGTGCCTTATACCTTACTTAAAGTGCTTTAATGACTCTAATGGATTGAAGCATCCCTGTGAGATCAAAGGCAGATATTATCATTTCCAGTCTACATAATAGAAAATCAAGGAAGAAAGGTTAAGTGACTTGACCAAGCCTCACTCATCAATACAATGATGTTCTGATAACGGTTAAGGGGCTACAAGCCCCTATGCTGTCTACACAGCTGCTCAGCTCAACCTGAAGTATAACAAAACATCTCTCTAGCTGCTGGGCTAGGGGGAGTGACATTGGCTCTAAAGAAAGAAATCCATTTCAACGTCTTCTCAGTGAGGGACAAAGAATTCCCTCAAATGTCAGCAGACAAACTGATTTCTGTGTAGGAAAAAAACCTCCCTTCTCTCCATTGTTATGACCCACACTCCCAAAGACGACAGAATGAATCACACCATGGTTTGAAGATCACAATTTGATTGATGTAAAGTTAAAAAATAAACAAAATTGAAAGTATAGGGGAGAGGAGGGGGAACTGAGCCTTCAATGCTTCTGCCTACTAGTTAATGGGAGGAAACGGCATAGGCTGCTGCTTCCAGAGCATAAAAATCTAACAACCTTCCTCCATCCTTTCCTACATCTGTTAAACATGAATACAACACACCCAGCAGAAGAATGTTCAAGTACCATGTTGCAAAAGGCAGCAAGATCATCTTTAAGCAAGGCCCAGTGTAGCAAATGGAAAAGCTAGACAAGCATTGATCTTACTGATATCTGTGACTATCCTGCCCTCCCTTGGTAAAAGCTAATCCCTCCCCCCTGAAAGACAAATGGATAATCTAACCCTAACATGAAGTCTCTTTATCACTCATTTATTTGAGCTATCAAGTATGGGATTAGAATTAAGATCACAACTGGGACTGGTTCCTAATAAAAGTTAACCTTGCTCCCTTTTTCACCCACACAAAAGTAATTCTGTTTAGAAACCTTTCATTTTTGTTGGCACCACCCCATTCTTGGGGTGTGTAGTTCAGTCACTGCCAGTAATTGCTTCCATATAATACTGTGTTTTCAAACATGTTTGCATATTTCTGATGATGCATAACATTTATATTGCATTTAAAACTCCAGATAGACACAAAGATTTATTTTGTGTAAAAAAAAAAAAAAAAAAAAATAGAGCCTATCACAATGTACCAACGTGAACACCAAGGGAAAAAGTGACTTTAAAACTCAGTATTTAGCCGTAGGAATGTTTTGAAATTAATCAAAAATACAAACTCATCCATCTAGAAAGTAACTCAACCTAAAAATCTGTGACAAAAGTTATGAATACATATCCTGTCACATGCCCAAATTCCTAGTACTCAGATCCACATGCCATCAATAGACTAGCTATCCTTTTACTTAAGGTCATTTCACTGACTCTTTTACAATACTCACTTTTCACAAAACACAAACAAAAAACTGATATAGTCATTGCAGCTCATACTTCATTCTGCAAAATTACAAGTCAAACATTTTACCTAATTCAACACAGAAATATACATGCTAACACTTTTATTAACCCACATAAATACCTCTAAAAATAAAGAACTAATTCTCTTTCTATACAACAAAAATAATTTTTAAGATTTTGCAGTTTGAATCTTTTATGTTCATGAAAGTCTACGTGGTAAAGGCTTGGTGGCCAACGTACAGTTTTACAGTGAGGGGATGGATGTTTGGTAGGTGGGACCTCGTGGAAGAATATGGAGTCACTGGTGTATGCTTTGAGGATATATTGGAGCCTCAGCCTCTTCCTGTCTCTCTATACTTCCTGGCACCATGAGGTGAACTGACCTCTTCTACTGCATAATATGGCCTGGGCCACCACAGATCCAGAGCAACAAAGCCAGTGACCATGGACTGAAAGTGAAATCCTGAAGAGATTCTTCCTCTAGCATTAGGAACTCACATGTTTTGGGTTTTTTAGTTTCTTTGCTTGTTTATTTTTGGTTTTTCAACACAGGGCTTCTCTGTGTAGCCCTGGCTGTACTGGAAAGTGTTCTGTAGACCAGGCTGGCCTCAAACTCACAGAGATCCACCTGCCTCTGCCTCCTGCCTGCTGGGATTAAAGGCATGCACCACCACTGCCTGGCTGACTTCAGATGTTTGTTATGGTAGCAGAATATTCTCCATAGTTCCTAACTGAGTTGATTCTGTCTTCTCAAGTAAGCATATGTCAAAGAAAGAACTCAAAATCTTCTCTATCCCAAAGGATGAGAGCAAACAAAGGAAGGAGGGGTGAGGAGAGGAGGGGGGAGAGGAGGGAGGAGGACAGGAGGAGAAAGGAGAGGAGGGTGGGGAGGAGGGGAGGAGAGGAGGAGAGCAGGGGGAGGAGAGGAGGGGGAGGAGGAGGAGAGGAGGGGGAGGAGGGGAGGAGGGAGAGGACAGAAGGGGGAGGAGAGGAGAGGGAGGGGAGGAGGGGGAGGACAGAAGGGGGAGGAGAGGAGGGGGAGGAGAGGAGGGGGAGGAGAGGAGGACTGGGGGTAGGGAAGGAGATGGAGAGGGGGACAGGAAGAGGAGGGAGGATGGAGTGGGAGGAGGGACAGGTAGGGGAGACAGGTGAGGAGGGAAGCGGGAGGAGAGCAGGTGGCAGGTAGGAAAGAGGAGGGAGAAAGCTGGGTCTGTCTCAGGATGCTCATGGAATCTTCTCTGCCACACTGAGCTCCAGGAGGAACCATGCTCCATTTCAGCTCCTGGTTTAAGGAAAAGTAATGACTCTGTACTTACAGAAGAGACAAGGCAGCTAAGGATTAATTTTATACTACTCAAAATCTACCATACATAAATTTTACACCAGATGCAACATGCTCCACACCCTTTGGGAGGATTTATACACACCTAATATGGTGAACACATAATAAACATACAAGCCTTAAGAAAAACTGAAAGTAATCACAAATTTTCCAGTGTCACAATGTGATTTTATTAATTAAAAATGTAGTTCAATTTGACCCTTAGTAAGAGCTCTGTCACACAATCCTAATTTTCTCAAAATATACAAGTGAAATTTTAGATGTATCCTGCAGCCAAACTCCACTCATAAAATGAATACAACCTAAAATTTGCTTTCTATCCAGAAATAACAATGGCATTAATATTATTCAATTTGTTATGAAATTATTAACATGTCAGTCAATTTCTAAAATGGACATATCAAGCCTTGCAAAAGAAATCCTTGACTTGCAGAACATTAAAGCTAAGGTCTCAGGTATTGAAATCACAGTCACAGAATCACCACCTGGCCCTCCAGGGTAGCCAAATTCTAACCCCCCAAGTCTTCTAGTGAGGAAATAGCTTTTCTCCATGGGCTCTAATCACCCAGGGATGAGCTCTAATTAAATCCAGGCAATGAAACCGTTTAGTAAACGTAGTGTGTCAAGTCAAAGTCTCCCTCCTTAGCACATACAAGCATATTCCTGACTTCTCAATGCGTCCTGTTAGGTCTACATATTAGCAGAGATGTAAATGTTATCACTTTTCACCCTTAACGGTGGATTTGTGCATTTTTAGTGCTTTTCTGTCTCAACTTTAATGTTCTTTTAATGTAGTTTTTCCTGTGTGATATATCATATTTATCTCCATAGCAATCCATCACCATTTCCTTTAATTGAGGTTAATTTCTTTCAACTTGGGCAAAGATGGGAGGGATGAGGGGATCCTCATCCACTGCTCAGAACACGGAGGGCATCACAGCTGCCGGCTTTCTAATGGAGGAGCTTAATTTTCAGAATGCATGAATTCCTCAAGCCCACCCCACTGCCCTCCAATCTGGACCTAAGTCAACAATCCACTGGGATGGGAACCCAGTTCCCACCCAGAACCACTTAATGAAAAATTTCTATCTAGCTAGAATCCCTCCAGCTGCAACCTAAGTCCGTTTGTTTATTTTTACTTAAATAGCTAACAGCTGGTACCACCTTCCATGTAAAATCATTTCATGTGTTTGGAAACAGTGATTAACTCATACCTTGCTCTGTGAATCTCCAGGCCACAAAAAGCAGATCATTTCTGGTGCTTTTAAACATTGTCTACTTTTACCTCTGGGCTCATGTCCTATTGGAGTTTGGAATCATTAAATTATCTGAAATAAGTGCAATGCAGTATGATAATTAGAGGGAGAATGTTACTTTGCTCCCCTTCAAAGTTAAACGTAAAGGTTAGGGTGGGCTCTGGTAGAAGGCTGGCTGAAGGCTCTCCTTACACAAATTTGGATTGGTTAAAAAATAATCCCATCCAGTTTTACAGGATAAAGTTGGGCTCGGCCAGAGAGAAGAGACCTCCCAACTGTAACTGAGAAGCTTAATAATGTTCTAAACCACTGTTATAGAGGCAAAATTTGGGCAAACAGTTTTATGTTGGCATGTTGATATCTGACCACCTCACATTTTTACAGCATAGTTTACTTCAGCATCTCCACATAATATGGACCTCAGTCCCAGAGAATAATCTGGCTTTACTTCTTTGCCTGTTTATAGATGGACTGAATCCAGAGGCTCCCCAGGCCTGGAACAATCCCGTGAAGGCCCAGAAGTGACTGTATGCACCTCCAGAATCCCTCCTACTCCCTCCACTACCACCTTCCCTCCACCAGAAGCGGCTGCTCCACCAACTCCACGCACTCCGCACCTGCCACACAACAGACTTCCAAAGAGTATGAGCTCCACTTGAAACTGGGGGTGCAGGAGAATCCTCTCTCTCTGTTTAGGCAGTCCTTGGTGATGGAGGCAAACCACTATAGAAAAACCGCAACATGCTTGAAGACAACACACAATATGGGAAGGTCCAAAGTAGGCTACTAACGGAGGACTGAAGAGCAGGGTTTATTTACAGGAGAGAGATTAACGCTGAGCATAGAAGTAGCTGGAGAGGAAAGTCAGACGACTCACAGGGGATGTCAGAGGTCAAGAAAGAAAATGGGAACATGAAAACACACAAAAGTGCACTATTATTCATAGAGGTCAGAAAGCCAGAATCTGCTGTTTTAATACTTTGTGGAAAGTCTCAAGCACATGCTAACTCAAATAGCACGATAAGCCCCCTGTAGGACTGATAACCAGCTTCAACAGCTGTCAGCATACTCATCAGCTTTGTCCCCCTCCACAATTTCCCCCATCTTCTTCACATTCATCTGTCTCTGGAGATTTTAAGAATAAGTCCCCTACATAGCATCATTTCACTAGTGAATATTTGGTGTCTATCAAAAAAAGTCCAGGTCTTACATGGTCAGACCTGTTATGTTAGTACCATTAGTTCAAGAACAGAGATATAAACAAGGCAGTTTATATCCATAAACATACCCCAAGAAGTAGCAACAGAGGTAGGTAAGTACTGAGAAATGCCAAGAGGTCTTCTCCAAAAGACTTTCCTGCTCACAAGAGGCTAAAAAGCGCAAAGAAAAGGGGCTGAGTTTAGCTAAGACACTGGAGATGTTTAACAAGAAATGGTAATGGAGAGGGATGGAGAGTTGAGAATATGCTTTTAGTTTTAAGTGTATCCAGTTTAACCCATCATCTGATCATGTAGGTAGAAGGACCAAAATGCTAAGCAAAGAGGTAGAGGAGAAGATGGAGTAAGTCCAAATTAGCTCAATACACATTTGATAGCAAGTATATGCCTAGGATAGATATCAGAAGTTCAGAGAAGCAGTCTAGTTCAAGAAATGGACTTATTGCCTACCATAAACAATTCTAATATTGAAACAAATTATTTAAAGGAAAATTTATCCAAAGACAGGTAAGACATAAAGTAGTGAGTGTGATATTAAGATGGGAAGGAGGAGTTCCACTGAGTTCAGAACTCAGAGAAAGGCAGGAAGAAGAGAAAAAGAAACACAGTGGTACAGTGACAAGAAAGAACCAATCAGGAGATTCTTTTTCCAGACATAGGCTGTGGAAAGCAATGGAACAGGAATACAGAAGGAAGCAAGGAGACTTGCTTTAATTGTTACCAACAGGACCCTGGAAAACCTAACACCAATTAAGGCTGCATCTAAAACCTGAAGTCAAAATTAATGGGGCCTTCATGCACTGTAGACATGCATTACAAAATTAAACCACTGTGCTGTGTGTCCTGACATGCCCACAGGTCTGCCAGCTTCACAAGGATAAGACTGTCTGTCTATGTCACTGACTTAAAGGAGGTTCTAGCATAGATCTGGGATAAACTACGTGCCCAAGAAGTAACATGTCTTCAGAGACAATATCTTTCTAAAAACAATTAGATTTATTTTACTTTCTGTGTATGAATGTTTTGCCTCCTATATGTATGTGCAGCACATGTATGCCTAGTGCCCAAGGAGGTCAGAAAAGAGAATCAGATCCCCTGGAACTAGAATTATAGAAGGTTGTGAGCCACCATGTGGGTGTTAGGAGCCAAACTCTGATCTTCTATAAGCACAGTTGGTGCTCTTAACCACTGAGCCACTTCTCCAGTCCCAGAGACATTATCTTAATTACACTTCACACCAAGTTAGAGAAGAGGAATTATTCTCCCCTTTTTAGTGGTATGCATAATACCACCACTCAGAAAAGGACTAACAGTCAAAGGCCCAACAGGTGATGAGGAGAGGAAAGGGACCCCAAAATCTGAGAAGGAATCACTCACTGTAAAGGCATGAAAGTCATGGGAAAAGTATGGAGGCCCACAAAGGTTTCCTAGTAAGATCTGAGCTTGCTTTACCCAGCAGAGCTGCATTAGAGGATTGCTTGACCACGTGCATGGTTACTAGGTGATTGGAAAGGGTCTGCACTTGGCTGTGCTATGGAGAGGTCTTTTGCGTCACTCCTTGACATCCCTATATAAGACCCTTTAGAAGAGACAGAAGGGGCCAGTGGGTAATGATCCAAGCCCTCCGAGGCTATCCTGTGTTTCTGTTTCTCTCCTCTCTATCCTTCTATCTACTATCTCTTATGCCTCTCTCCTCAAGAGTACCTTGTCATAAAAAGTGGGAAGCAGTCTCCCAGCTGGGCTCCCACAGAGAAGGATGGAGACTGAGCAAGGCAGGACAATTTAGGAGATATAATGTCAAAGGAACAAAGACTTGGGAACAAGCTCTTGCAGCAATCTGAAAATCAGTGCCCCTACCTCTTACTCAGTTTCCTCAGACTAAAAAAATAAATAAATAAAAATAAAATAAAATAGAAAAGGGGCTGGGTGGTTGTGGAGCACGCCTTTAATCCCAGCACTCGGGAAGTAGAGGCAGGCCAATCTCTGAGCTCGAAGCGAGACTAGACCACATAGTAAGTTCCAGGACAGCCAGAAATGCACAGGGAAACCCTGTCTCAAACCAAACAAAACAAAAAGAAAAGAAAAGAAAGATCTCCAACTCACCAGCATAAGGTATAAGGATCAAATGATGAGGCAAGAATGTCTAACATACCCAAAGCACTTGATAATAAAATCTGTGCCACTTATGAAATTAAAGATTATCATGATTACAATTCATCTATCATCCCAAGAAATCCCTGTAATGTGCACAATAGCCCAACATCTTCCCACTGTAAGTACTCTGAAGTAACCCAAGTCCTATAGAAAACAGGAAACTGGGATTTTGAGAAACCTACAAAGACTCCATGAAGAGGGTCCACAAGGCTCTATGTCTACAGGGCAAGTGTTCCCTCAGTGACTTACTCTACCCAAAATGAGCCTCAGGCCCAGCAGGCTTTGCTAGAAACCAAATAATCACTTTGTCCTGATGCACCAAATCATGTCTGGGCTCACTGAGAACCTG
Organism: Onychomys torridus; assembly: GCF_903995425.1. NCBI lineage: Eukaryota > Metazoa > Chordata > Mammalia > Rodentia > Cricetidae > Onychomys > Onychomys torridus. The sequence goes on from NC_050444.1 coordinate 101,996,141, forward strand.
AATAATACCATCCAGACATTTAATGTGAGAGACTTCTCACCTCAGGATACTGGGGTGTGGACAACAGATGCCTACCCACAGACACCTATGATCAGTTTATCTTTAAGTCTGTTGTGGTGAGCAAGCCACCTGTGCATCTCAGCCCAGGCAAAACAAAAAGGTGGTTTGGGGAAACCTCTTCTCAAATTACACTGTCCTTAGAAAAGACGCTTAAGCTGGGCAGACGCGCACACCTTTAATGCCAGCACTCAGGAGGCAGAGCCAGGCAGATCTCTGTGAGTTCGAGGCCAGCCTAGTCTACAGAGCAAGATCCAGGACAGGCACCCAAACATGGAGAAACCCTGTCTCAAAAAACCAAAAGAAAAAAAAAAAAAAAGAAAAGATGCTTAAAAAAAAATCCTCTGGCAATCAAACATATTTCCAAATCATAACTATTAAATGGCATCAACAACTCTAAATGAACATGGTTTAAGACCCCAACTATAAAGGGACCCTGGGGAAGGAAGGGATCTAGAATAAAAATGTGCCTTATGAATTCCAAGGCAACCTCCTCCAAATAAGGAGTTTACCTGCGTGACTTTGATAGCTCATCTCTTAGTTCACTCTAAAAGTTCTTTGCTTTCCAAACCCCATCCCAATTCACTGCTCAGGAGCTTCCTTGTTTGAAAGGCAACTTAATCTGGAGTGGAATGTGGTGTCTCTGTCCTCAAGGCCAAGAAGTGGCTTAGTGTAACAGGTGTGGGGGGGGGGAGTATCTATGTGGTGAGACTGATTAGGCTTATGAGCCTCTATACTTAAACAAGGTTTTCAACACAAGATACTTCAAAAATAATAAATCTTTCAGCAGACTATGTAAGACAATGTGCTTCAAGGTATGAGAGATCAAACCTGAACCCTTGATGCCTGGCATTCCGGAAGTTCATTAAATACTGCTATTTGGCACCCAAGGTTTAATTTTAAAATGTGTGTTCATTTTGTCCAGGAGATAGCTACAAATACAGGCAGAAAATGTGTCACAGTTGGCTTGCCTAGCATATCCTGCATGAATAGTCAGCAAAAAAGCTAAGACGTTTACAGTTTTTAACAGCCCACCAACAGCAATACATGAACTATAATGACAAGACAAAGGCTCACTCCAAAGGACATTCAACTTGATAAAGGTGGCACTATTCATAGTTACATCCCTATTGTGGACATTTTTCTCATGATAGAATGTATTTAACACTTTCTTCAATTTATCCTAGGAATACATCTCTCGCTAACTGACAGATAACTCCACCAAGATTTTTAAGACCCCATTTATTGCCCTCATCACCCAAATGCTCTACTAAGAGGCAAAGTTTTCCAACATGAAAATATTTAGCCAGCACAATTTTTGGATAAAGAAGTATCTCTGCCACTGGAGGTGGAAGGCAGGAGAGATGGTGGGGACTGGAAATGGAAGAAGGATTTTAAATCCCTGTTGTATTATCTACCAGATGTAAGTGAATAATAACTAATATGTCTGCAGCCTCAGCCTTAATCTTAAAACAAATGATAGTATTCAAATATAATATTTCGCGCATGCAGGCTGATAACAGGTTTCTCCCTTTCTTATTTCTTGAAGATTCTGTGAACGACACAATACAAAGCACAATGTATTTAATGAAAGGTTTCCAGGCTGATTTCCCTACAGGTTCTGTTCTGTCTTTTCTCTGGAACCCACACACGGGGTATACTGCAGGGACTGAGGGTGTATATAAAAATAAACTACGCGCTACTATCAGAGCTGATGCTCTCCTCCTACAGGGGCAAGTGAATTATTAGATCTGTGTCGTGAGTGGTTTTTTTTTTAATATGCCATTGTTCCCACTTGAGCACATTAAATTTTCCATATCCACTTTTAAACCAATATAACCTTTTTTTCCTTGTTCATAATGCTCATGCTGTACATTAGCAGGGAGAAAATCCAATAGAGGAAGTCATCATATAGTAGTTATATGTAAAGCTTGGTGGATGGACATCTTTTGCACACACTCCCACCCCGAATGGACACTATATGGAGTTGGCTCACTCAGGGGGTAGTATGCCTCTTGGGAAGCTGTACTAATATTTTTTCTTTTGATTGATCACAAATCCATTTTTAACATTGCACATTTTTTTAAATTTATTATAACTCAGGCTCAACATCTTCTAGCCCAACAAATTGAAGGTGCTGGAATCTTTTGGTTTGGAAGATGTGTTTGCCAATTATTTTTACACTAGTGCACATAAACAGGGAAGACTGGATCTTAGGTATGAGTTATACATTCCTGTACAAAATAATTGTATATTCTATGAAGACTGATTCCTTTTCTGGAGAAATATACAACAACACAAGGGAAATCTTGTACCGGCAGCATAACTGAAGTAGAAGATACAATATTAGAAAAACAGGGCTACTTTCATTACCGTGATGCTGTGTGTCAGAATGTCTCTCCTTAATGAACCTGTTTGCAATAAGACTCCGGGTGCAAAGAGGCTATTTAGAGAGACTATTGTGTCTATAGCAAGTCCTTCAAATATCTTCCCACCATTAGACATGCCGCACTGACCAATTCTGTCCTGATTGCTGTTCTTTTTACTATCAAGGGACAGTCTTGCCCAGACAGACGGATGGATCAGACATTGCAGTTCATAAAATGTTTACACTGTAATACACACACACACACACACACACACACACACACACACACACACACAGAGCACTATAATACAAGCTATTGAGCTCTGGATCACACAATGAGTTGAATATGACAGTGTCATATGAAAGCTTATGACTTTCCAGTATCAATGAAAGGATTTAGTAACACCATGCTTGCCTGTCCCTCTCAACAAAAAGCCTTGCCTAACACCCTCATTTTTGGAAAATACTGACACCCACTGCTCACAAGGGAACATTTCCCACAAACCAAACCTTTTCTATGTCATACATATTTCTTATTCTATTGATATTTTACTCCTAATTGTTGACAGGAAAACAGAAGTATATATACCCTGCCATGGAAACAGGGTGAAGGGAAGTACACTAATAATAAAAGACCAGTAGAAAAGCCTTCCTAAAAAGACCTTAAATTCCAGCTCACAGTGGCAGCCTCTGAGAACAAGGGGCTTGTCTCTACAGCAACTGACATATCTTCTGCTAAATCAGCAGCCTCTTACCTAGCCTACCTAGAAGAGCCAGGGGTACTTGGAGGACACTTCCTGCTCATCTCACTCTGTATGTTCTTATCAGCCCTCTTCTTGCTCCTGCCTCACCTTTCACACAGTTCCACACCACTGATTATCCACAGAAGCCTTTTCCTCCCATGCTCTCTCTAAGAGTATGTACTTTCTATTCAAACACAAATCATGTGTGTGGCAGCCAGCTGCTGTCTTGATACCCCACTCTCCCAGCCTTCGAAGAGAAGTTCAAATCCAAAGGTCCAAACTGCCACTTCACTAGTAAAAGATCTGATAAGGAACTGCACCCCGAACTGAGCCTGGATCCAGTGAACCAAAGGCACCTAACCAGAGATTCAATTCACTGTTTTAAATTTTCTCTCTCACCTCCTTTTCTTTTGTGGGCTCAAACTTCTATTCCACAAGCCAACTTGACACACAGACAGTTAACTCTGTAGCTCTGATGTCCACTGCTATATAGACTAGCTTTGATTTCACTATGTATTTTCTCATCCACATTTTAAATCTACATCACGATAAAACTTAAAATGCTATTAAAACTGCTCTGAGGAAGCTGGGATGTCTGCTCAGCAGTTAAGAGTACCAGCTGTTCTTCCAGGGAAATGGGGATCAATTCCCAGCACCTACATGGCAGCCCACAACCATCTGTAACTCCAGTTCCAAGGTGTCCAACATCCTCATCTGGCCTCTATGGGTACCAGGCATGCACATGGCACACAGAAACACATGCAGGCCATGCAACACCCATACACATAAAAATAAATGAATAAATTAAAAAATACTTTGAATGTTTATTAAAATATAGAAGGCATTTAAATGGGAATGACTGTAAAACTGAAAAATTGCTTAAACATACTGAGCACCTGCCTGAAGAACTAGGAACAAAGCCTAAGACCACGTGGCAAATCACTCTTTCTCGCAGAAACACAAACAAACAAAAGCAAATAACCCCCAAGAGTGTAAGGAATTAAAAGGCACCTGTCTTTGGTCAAACAACCCTAGACATTAAAATAAGAACTTGTTCTGGAGTCTTCTACATGCCACTGGCCCCTCCTATATTTTGTCAATAAGAGTTTTCTTTTACTTAATTAATTTAATTTTTATTTTATTTTTCTGCGTTTGGGTGTTTTGTCTGCATGAATGTCCGTGTACCATGTGTGTGCAGTATTTTCAGAAGCCAGAAGAGGGCATTGGATTACCTAAAACTGGAGTCACAGATGTTTGTGAGTTGCCCTGTGGGTGCTGGAAGTTGATCCCAGGTCCTCTGAAAGAGCAGCCTGTGCTCTTAACCACAGAGCCATTGTTCCAGCCCCCACTTTTTAGTTTTTAAGTAAGTGCCAGATCTACTAAAATATAACCAGTCGTTTGTTTTATATACTCCCATAAAGAGAAAAGGATACAGATAAAAAGAAAGATTACAGATAATCTAAACATTATTTCTACATTCCTTTAGAGCAATTATTCTCAGAGTATGGTCTCAGGGGCTGGGTATGGCACAGGGGTAGAGCTGGTACTTGCCAAGCAAGCCCTGGGTATGGTCTTGAGACTGCAGTGTCAGGACCCCACAGGGATGTAAAGTCCCAGACTACAGCAGAGGTCCACAAATCAGAAGATGTGACTAGGGCCCAGCAACATGATATCAATCAAGATCGACCAGGGTTGAGGACACAGATCAATGCTAGAACACTACCTGGCATAGATACAGCTCTGAGTGGAAGCCCCAGAACCCAAAATGAAAATCTATGTGCAAGTGGTGATTTTGATGCATGCTCAAGCATACACACCATGGCCTTAAACTATGCAATATGATTTACTTATATACATACTGTTTAAGATGTTTAATACTGCTTAAAGATTTAATCAATTTGCCATAAGTCAAAAAAAAAAGATACAAAAAGAAAAAAAAAAACGCTAGATTGAAAACATCTTTAATAATATCCAAATTTAGAGTAATAGGTGATCAGCCTTAGAGCTGTCTTTTAATTACACTACACAATACAAACCACTCAATTAATTCTTCTATTTGATAGAAAAGGAGGCACTTTCCAAGGAACTAATAAAATTAAACACTTATTTCCAAATCTGAGATAATGTGATGGAAAAAATGATGAGAACACGCCAATAAAGTTTATTACAAGGGGAGCAACCATAGCCACTTCCTTTAGGAAGGGCTGCTTAAAGCTAACCACTCGGCAGGAACAACCACGGGATTGGTAAGGACAATAAGGGTGTCTTTGCCAAGGTAAACAGGAGTGAGAGAGTGAAGAGACTGGAAAACTAGGGCAGAGGAAGAGCAAAATGAAGCTGAAGAAAGTGGGAAGTCTTGCCTCCAGAGTGTAACGTCCTAAAGACTCAGAACCACAACTTATGGCCTCTGCAAGCAGTGACCCCAGGGTGGTCTGAAGCCAGGCAAAGATATTAGACAAAATTTCAAACTTCATGAAAGCAATATTCTGAGACAAAGGTGCAGACTTTGGGGGTGGGAGTCAAGCCAGTGAGACAGTTTAGCAGGTAAAGATGCTTGCCCACCGGTCTGAAAATTTGTAATCCACATGGTTAAAGGAAAGAAGTCCCACAAACTGTCCTTTCACCAGCTCACACACACATGGGATGTGTGCACCACCTCACTTCACACACGAAATAAACAGGGAAGCGTGAAAAATAGCTACAGGATATGATGATAGAGTCCCATAATACAGAAATCACTTTTTTCCAGTTTTAAAAGGTGTTATTATCAAGCTGACCTAAGCTACTACATTCAAATCAATAACAAAAGTTAAAAATGGAAAAGTCATCATTTACTAAGCATGTATTATGTCCAAAACTTTCACATAGCATCTTTTTGTGATAACTCGTAAGATGTGATGGCTAATTTTATGTCAATTAGAGCCATCTGAGAGGAGGGAAGTTTATCTGAGACAATGTTTCCATAAGATCCAGCTGTGGGCAAGCCTGCTAGGTATTTTCTTAATTAGTGATTGATGCTGGAGGGCTCAGCCCATTATGGGTGGTACCACTCTGGGCTGGTGGTCCTGCATTCTACAAGAAAGCAGGCTGAACAAGCCATGAAGAGAAAGACGGTAAAAGCAGCACCCTCCATGGTCTCTGCTATGGCTCCCATCTCCAGGTTCCTACCTGGCTTGAGTTTCTGCCTTGGCATCTCTCTGCATATGTAAGCCAAGTTAAACCCTTTCCTCCCCAAGTTGCTTTTGGGCATGGTGTTTCCTCACAGCAGTATAAACTCTAGGACACAGGCATCATCTTTGTTTTTCAGATTAGAAACTCAAAGGAGACAAGCCCATTTCTGATGCACTGGGCTGGGGGATTAGAACTCTCCGAGGCATGTCACCAAACTTCCAGGCTGTAGTTCTGGAAGTAGTGTAAGCTAAAACTGGGGTGCTCAAGGGACTCTACAAAGGACTGGTTGTCCTTTATTAAATACGAATTAAACACACAAAAGAAGAAAGAAGAGACAAGACCACAGGGCCCTATGTGAGAGCCACGAGGACACAGTAAGAAACATATAATAGTAATAACAATCCAATGATTAAGCAAAATATACTGAGCTCAGCCTGCTGATATAGTAACCCCAGAAGTCAAGATTCTAGGAGTTTAAGGCGAGAAGCTAGCTACAGAACAGACCCTGTCTCTACAAATAACAACAAATAATATTGATTCAATAGGTGCCAAGCACATGGAGAAAAAAAGATTAAGTACTCAAGAGGTAAGACTGAAAAAAAAGGCTGATAAATGTGCTCCTCCTTTAAATCTGACTACCCCACACTCAGTACAGATTCTCAACGCACACCCACATGCACCTCCAACACTAACAAGCTCTGAAGCTTTACAGGCTCTCAATTTGGGCTCTTCCCCACCACCACCACCCCAATTTTGGTTCTGAGAATTCCAAACCTTCCTTGTTTTTTGCTTTCATACTGCATACCTCCCCTAACTTTTCTAAAAGCTAAAATGTATCTAGTTCATCAAGTGATGAGCAGATAAGGAAAATATGATATATTCATAGTGTATTATTTGGAGATATAATGAAAGATTGGTACGAGTCAAGGCTTCTAATTTTTTTCTACTCACAACTCCTTTTCTGTCAGAACATTTTATATAAGTCCCAGTATACAGATTCATAAAAGAGGCACACTGGAAGTAAATAATAAAATTACTTTAAAATAATTTTTTGGCGTGTGTGTGTGTGTGTATGTGTGTACCTACACATATATTTATTAATGAAGAAAATTTGCATATGAAGATGGACATGTTTGTTTTGTGTATGCTTATTTTTACATAGGGAATTAAGTCTCCGCTACTGCAGGATACAGTGAACATTCAACTTCTTCAGCTATAATTGATATTTGATTTATAATTACGAACGTGAGAATGCCACTTCACATAAGGACGTAGTACAACATGGCATAAGTATGTTTAGGCCATTTCAGACACTGTCGGAAATTCTGTTCTAATCCCAAACCATAACCAGCTTTCATTAAATTCAGGTCAGCTACTCACAATAGCTATTTCCTGTTGAAGAAGGTCGAGCAAGGTGGGGTCTCCTGCCCTGATCTAATCTCAAACACACTACACAGCACCAAGCTGCTTCTGCTACCACCTGCTGAATGCCAGCATTACAGACATGCATCAAGACACTCACCCACACACAATGCTTTAACACAATAAAATCCAAAATACTCATTTGTACTTATTTGCTAAAGAACTGTAATAGAAAAATACTCAAAGTATTTGTTCCCATAAGTAAACCACTACATTTCTGTAAAAGTTGAAAATTTTCCAAGGTTTTGTAAAAGCACTTAATTTAATAGCATACAATTGTCTCAAATCTTGAGCTTAAACATCTCAGGCAATTACTTGTGGAAGGTGCATGGTGTGACGGGCTGCAGTATAAGGCACATGTATGTTCATAACGAAGACAACAGTGCTTTCACCTGGCACAATAGGATCAAGCAAGGACACAGACACACTGAGTTCATCATGCCTTTGATTTGTGAGTCATCATTTTTTGTCACTGTGGATTCAGAAGCCTTTCACTGTTGCCTGTTTTTAATCCTATATTTAAATTACATTATCCAGAGTGATGCACAGATACATTGTGAACAGTGCTAAAACAAAACAAAACAAACAAACAAAAAAACCAGTATGTAAATGAAAGCAGCCAAATGCAAAATAACATACATAATTCCATTTGCGTGAAATCCCTAGAACAGACAAAAACACAAAGATTTATCACCACCTACATTTAGAGAAAACTAATAATGAAGGATGACAGCTTAAAGGTATGAGTTTCTTTCTGAGCTTCTACCTGTGGTTTATTTGTCCAGATATACTAGAGACTCATTTTCAAATGCGTTCTAGAGACTGATGGTCCAAAATGCCTAATTCAAATTTTCTAAGATAAACACTTACATCTCTTATGGAGGAAAAGGACACATTCTCATCTTCCCATCAGGTGAGATGGAGTAGTTTTTCCTGACCTATCATGGGAGTTCTGGTTACATGGCATTCTAATCGCCTCAAGTTTTAACACAGTCATCTCCAGCTGTCAGTTCTCCCTTTTCTAGAACCTACTTCTAGCTCACTAAAGGTGGAGTCAGGTGGCATTTCCTACAGAAAGTCTTTGGACAGCACCGGTCTGCATGGCGAGGACTCTGGCATTACCTCCACAGCATGTGGAGTTGTGGCTATCTACTTTGTCTTCTCTGCTACATTCAAAGTTACTTAGAGCACAAGAAATGTTTCTGCTTTATTTACAGCTGTTCTTACCAAGCAGAATCAACGCTGCTGCTGTTTTCTTTGTTTTATGTATATCTGATCCGAGGACTGCCTCTACACTCAGCCTGTGACCAGTACTTTAGAGAGACAGATACAAGAATTATATAGGAATGGATGAGTAAGTAAATGGTACTCCCCAGAAACAAAAATTGGCTAATTCTTAGAAGCATTTATTCACAGCAAACCATGTGTGTGTGTGTTTCATGGGATGAACAAAATCAGAATATAATCATTCCAAGCACTCTGGGTAAACTCAGGTTTGGGTTACTCCTGTCTTCAGAGTTTAAAAAAAAAAAAAAAACTGAAATGATGACTATAGAAATTTAAATGTATTCAGTGACAACATGCTAAATATGCTAGTATCTTACACACCCAACTTGCAAATAAACAGAAGCAATAACAATTAATGAAAGTAGAGTTATATCATATTTCTTGAATTTGGTTGGTCCTCAAACATTAAATTCAGATGTTGCTTTTATTCATAAGCTCTGAAAAAGCAATAAAACATTCTACATACTGTTCACCATAAATCTTAACTTACCATTCAAATTTAATCTAAACACAAACATAACCCTAAAACCTTCAGGCCCACAAATACTCAAGACAACCAAAATCTGATTTCCAGGACAGCGTTTTTAACTTTACAGTACAATATTTATACTGAGGAGATAAATTATGTAAATCGTAATGGTTTATGCTTGTATCATATCTAATCCTGCACTTTTGCATTCTACAAGAGATTCAGGAGTCTACAAATTTACCCAAAGCTCAGGTGGTCTAGTGAAACAATTTTATATTTAAGGTAGTTTAATACTGATTAAGATTTAAGATCTTTTTGGGACATGCTTCAAACAATATGACTCACATTATTTACTTAGCACTTGATCACAGTAGCTATACAACAAACTCAAATTTAAAACTAATTCATAAATTAAACCTCCATTTAAAATTTCATATTATATTTTCATGCTGCCTTAAAATATTAAATTCACACATCAAATTCATATTTAAATTAGTTCAGTCTTAACTAATCTTAGTGGACAATCCAAGTCGCCAAAAGAATATGGGTAAGCTTTTAGAACATAAATTTTAACATCCTTGTAAATTTGTGAAGTTTGTTGATGTTTGTGTTTTGAGGCAGCGTTCATATAGCCCAGGCTGGCCCTACACTCACTGTAAGCTGAGAGTTAAGGATAGCCTTGAATTTTGGCTCCTCCTGCCTCTACCTCCCAGCATGGGGACACTGCAGGTTTCTGTTACTAAAAGAGGTTTATGAAATGCTGGAGATCAAACCCCAGGGCATCGTGCATGTGCATGCTGGACAAACACATGCCACTCTTAACTACTGAGCTAAATCCTCCAGGGCCCAATGAAAGCTTTTAAAGTAAGTAAATAAAAATATTTCAATATTTCAAAAATAATTCAAATTCCCCAAAATGATTACTGGGTATCTCCAATTAATCAAATAGCAAAATTAATGACTTTGGGGCAAATTAATTTTGAAAATACTACTCAAGTATAGGAGAGGCACCACATGAACAAGCAGCAAATTTATCTTCTCAGTCCACATGGCCGTAGCTGTATTCTTAAGAGAGAACAGTCCTCACCTGGAGGTTTTCAGAACAGACAATTAGGGTACAGTGTGTTGGGCAGCACCCTAAAGTCTGCCTTAATTTTGTGCTTCTGGTTTTGTTCTGGTTTTCACTAAGTAGGTGGACACCTACCATTGCTAATATAAATAAGATCAAGCACTTCAGGATTTCGTTTTGCTTTGTTTTTTCAAGACAGGGTTTTACTATGTAGCTCCAGCTGTCCTGGATAGAATTTGCTTTGTAGACCAGGTTGGCCACAAACTCAGAGATCCACCTGCCCCTGCCTCCCATGTGCTGGGATTAAAGATGTGCACCACCATACCTGACTGAAGTACTTCCAGGACTTTAAAATCTAGTTCATAGCACTATACAAATATAAAAAAAACTACACTTTAAAAAAACAAGTAAAATAATAAATGCCTTAAGGAAAAGACTGTAGATTAAGAGACATATCTAGGAAACCACATGGCTGGGACACAATGTGTAAAGATTATCAGAGAAGTTAATGTAGGCAGGTAGGCTGGGCTGTACTCAAAGGAGGCTTTGGCTACATAGCTAAGGAATCTGGGGAATGAACAATGACAATGTCAGCGAGTTTTCTTTAAAATCTCCAGTCCTAACAAGTGGAGTTTCCTGAAGAGACACTGAAGGCGAGCTGACCTGCTCCTAGTGTAACAAGCCTAGAGAAGGGCAATGAGGAGGGATGGAAAATCACAAGCCTTCCAGCCACAGTGATCACACAAAAGTTAAAAAAAAAATATTTAATAGGGGAGCAGCTGCAAAGGACAGTGTAAACTAGAACAATGTATTTACAAGTTGTGCTGAGTGGTGTTTAAACATGCAACATCAGTACAAAAATGGTCATTTCTACAGGCTGACAAGTCTTTTGAAAGGGACATGTTTTCAGTTCACAGAAAGGCCTAGAACCTTAAACTCACTGTGTTCAACCCAATTTCCTAATATATAAGGTTAAACTTGTATCCATACTTAAGCCTTCACTACAGTGCAAGACTGCCTTTAGGTACCCTCTAGCAAAGGACTCCGCCAGGGCCTTCCTATCCTATCTGAGAGGAGAACAGCTAGCCTGTACTTCACAAAGGCCTGTGTCACCCTAAGAAGCTACCACCACAAATGGAAGGCCTTGGTCATGGACAACAATGTAACAAAGATGGTACAGGTCTACCCTGTTATTTCTTGGACAAGCCAGTCAAGTAGGCATTCAAGAGCCAGAGATGTAACTAATGGCAGAGTGCTTGCTCAGCATCTGCAAGGCCGTGGGTTAAAACTGAACACTGTAGAAGAGATGGAAGGAAGAATGGATGGAGGAAAAAGGGGAGGGAGCAGGAGAAAAGAGAAGGAAGAGGCAGAGATGACAATTCATGTTTAGTAAGGCCTAACACCTTGGATAAACCATAAAAGACATTATGGAAAAACTTGAGGGTCTGGTGCTACAGGTAGAGTTGTGCGCATCCTCAGGATGAGGCCCCTGGTGTGGAGGACAGGGACAAGGACAGGAGGGGGACATCTTAGAGGGAAAGGGAAGACAGGAGAACGGCATGAGATATAAACATGTTGTAAAGGCCAACTTTACAAAAGCAGTGACCATGTGCCCACACTGCCAGGCCCTCCCAAGAACCTTGAAGAGAACCATCCCTGAGCATATGTGCCTACTTAGGTGAGCTGACTTACAGCTCAACAGCCGCAGAACTTAAAAACAGATCCAGGGATGCCAATGTCGTGACAAGAAGCAGGCTTTTGTGAACAGCACCAAAGAAAGAGTTAAAATGGCCCAACAAAAAGCTAGGCCACGAGAGCCGAGTGGCTTAGTCTGGCTGTTTACTTTTCTAAGGGTCTCATTTGACAGGGGTAAAACACAAAGAAAGTGTGTGCCAGTTTTTACAGAAAACATATGGGGACTTACCTGGGGAAATTTACTCTCTCTCAACTAAACAAGGACCCTTTTCAGGTATTTTGAGTTGAAATTGAGAAGGACATTCTAAATTATAGAAAATATGGAGAAAAAGTAAGCCGCCAGTGAATGCTGACCATGATGCATTAATATTCTATTTCATTCCTAGTGTGCTCGTTAGATTTTGTCAATTTGACACACACCAGTTACCTGGGAAGAGAGAGCTTCAACTGAAGAACTGCTTCTATCAGATCAGTTTGTGGGCATGGCTACATGACAATTTCTTGCTTTGCTTGTTGAGTTATGTAGGACAGCCTAGCCCACAGTGGGCAGTGCCATCCCTAGGCAGGTGGTCCTGGGATATATGAGAAAGGTAAGTGAACATGAGCCTGGAAACAAGCCATCTCTGTTCCTGCTTGAGCTCCTGCCCTGACTCCTCTCTGTGGTGATGTATTGTGTATCCCAATAAACTTGCCTGAGGATCAGAGGATAGGGCCAGCCACTAGATTAGACATAGAGGTCAGGCAGTGGTAGCACGCACCTTTAATCCCAGCACTTGAGATCTCATGCCTTTGCTTGGGAAGCGCAAAGGCCTTTAATCCCAGGAAGTAATATGGCAGGGCAGAGAAAGGCATTTAAGGCTTGAGGAAACAGGAACTCACTCTCTATGGTCTGAGGATTTTGTAGAGGTAAGAACTAGTGTCTGGCTGCTCTACTTCTCTGATCTTCCAGCTTTTACCCTGATATCTGGCTCTGGGTTTTTTATTCAAAGACCATCTAAGATTCAAACCATACCCCTCAATGACAGGCTGTGATCTGTAACGTGGAAGCCAAGTTCATGATGTTTAGCACAATGGAAAGCAAGCTAGGACACAGAGGTAGCTGGCAGCAACCAGAAAAGTACTTAACTTCTGACACACAAAGACCTAGTATGGAGTAGAGAGACAAACCCATGGGAAGCAGTCTATCTACCTGAATAAGTTTATACACAAACAGAAGGCAAATATTTCAACAACTTAACTTATTCCCCTAATTGTGGCTCCTCAAAATAAATTTTAACAATCACGAAATGAAATATAAACCAATCAAGCCTGAGCTTCCCTTCCCATCCAGATGCTCTCGCAACCAGGGTCTGTGAAAATGGTGTGGGTGAGCAAATACTATCAGGAAGAGAACACCCTCTACATGGGAGAGGAAGACCAAACACAAGTTGGTGACTACCTCATAGGATGAGTTCAAGGATGACTACCACAAAATCAGGCAAGGTCTCTGGCCACAAGTACAGTAACCCCTGATCCTCTAAGAATCCCTATCTCCTCTCCCATCTCCAAACATCGCTCCCAACCAGTGATATAGCAGCCATCTCTCTTCCCCTACCTGCTGGTGAGAAAAGACTAGAAAAAGAAATGATGGCTCAATTGAATTTAAAGAGGGCAGCCTAGAAAAGAGTAATGGTGATTCCAGGCTCCCTGGGAAGAATAAATGGAAGGGGGACAGGAAGAGAACAAATTAACATTTTCCCAGGCAAGAGAGGGCTGAGACCAAGGGAAAGGATGGACTTACACACCAATTTTGTCAGCCTTCCTAGATGAGCTACACCTCTCTCTGCTGACAGAAACTGACAGCAGTCAAAGGTACAAAATTTCCTAGAGCAATCAGCACCTCGGGCAGGGACCCTGTGAGCTTAAGCTGGCCATCTAAGAGTCGTCTCAAGACTTCACTCCTAAAACGAAGAACATAGAATGAGTTTCATGAGTCCTCTTCTGGCACTAGCATGCTAGAATTCTAAAGGCAACATGGGATACACGCAAGAATATAGACTCTCGAGGCAGACTGCCTCAGCTTGAGTCTCTGCTCTGCTACCAACAACTATCAGACTTCAGCCTAGTGACTTGAATTCCCTGTGCCTCCGTTTTCTACCTGTAAGAGAAGAAAATAAAAATCCTTTCATCTGACAGTTATCCTAAGAATAAAATGCTACTTCAGTTGTAGTTAGGTTTATTATTATTTCTTAATGACAAGACCTTTCAGCACAGGTGTTTGTGTGAACAACGTTCAGAAACTGTCTTCCTGAGAAGTACAACTATTCTCTCTCTTTCTGTATTCTCAGAGTACTTTCCTTCCCATGGCAGATCATGTCAATCAAGCCAGAATCTCTCCCCCATCCCCCACCTAGCTTGATGCAGCTTCAAGACCCTGCTAAAGAAGTTTCCACAAAGGACGAGTTGACCACAATCCAAGTATGAACAATGCTGTGTTCCACCACCACTATGTCTCTGCCATAGAGTTCAACCTAGTTCACATATTGTACCTTTAACAAATATAAACCCAAGAATTGGGGACGTATCTCAGTTGTTGAACACTTCCAAAATACATGGCAAGCCCTGGGTTCAATCCCCAGTACTGAAAATCAAAGTTAAAAAAAAAATTGCATAGAATCCCTTCTGGTAAAAGATTTACCAAGATCCTTACAAAAGAGAATCCCTAAGTCTATAGCTAGTTTAGGATTACCAAACTCTTGACTGGCAGTGCTAATGGACCCCCAAATCACTAGAGTCTCAGGGACTTTTATTCTGCTGTTCCCTGTGCAAAGCAATGGGCAACCGCAGGTGAAGAGGTAGCTGATACTCTATGAAGGGAACTGTCATTTTGTATTATTCTTTGAAAACTTTATACATGAATATATTCTATTTTGGTCATGTTAAACTCCCATTATCATCTCTCATCCCCACTGAACTCCTTTCTCTCCTTCTATTTTCATCTCTCCCTCTCTCCCTTCCTCCCTCCCTGTCTCTCTCTCTCTCTCATTCTCTTTCTTTTTGACCAACATAGTTTAATTAAGGTTGCTTGCATGAGCATGTGTTATTTAGCGGTTATTTAGTGGACCATGGGCAACTTGACAATGGCTATAATTACGAAGAAAGTGACTCTCCTTCCACCAGCAACCATTAACTGCCAACAGCTCATCAGGGAAGACAGAGTCCTGGAGCCCTTCCCCATCAACACAGCAGTGTGAATTCATGAGTGCAATGGCCATACCATATGTAGAAGACAGCAAAGATGAGTCCTTTTAGAAGTGACACCTAATTTAACAGCATTAGTGATTCAAAACACCTGGTGGGAACAAATTCTGGGAGTGACATAGTAGGGAAGCGAGAAAGGGGAGCTCTTTAATTAAGCAAAAACAGTACCCAGAAAAATATAATTCAGGTCAAGATCAAAGGACAATGGGAGAAAGAAAGTAACTTTCTCTCCGTTCCCCACAGCCTGCTGGGCATCACTTCAGGCTAATCCTCATTCCTTGGCATCAACACGTCCAATAGGCCCACCCTCCTCTTCCCCACCTGTTGCTGCTCCTATAGGCCTCAGATGAGACCAGTTTCACCTCCTGCTCAATTCTTGAACCAAGGACCCACTTAGCAATTCTACTCCCTAGCTCTTCCATTGGGCCTGGCTAGTTTACAATAAAAGTCCTCTCAACTCTATCTTCAGTCAAGTCTCACACCCTGACTAAGTCCCCAAAGTTCTTACATGCAACTACAAACATGAACCTCAAAAGCATTCAAATGAAACTGCCATCCTTACAAATTACATGCTGTATGGTTTATATTTGCATCACATTCTGGAAAAGGCTAAACTACAGGGGTGAGAAAAATATAAGTGGTACCAATAATGGATGGAGGAGAGGTTATTTTCTTCACATAGGATTCTTTTTCAAGGATAGTGTAAATGTTCTTCATCTTAGCTATAGTGGTAGTTTACAGAACATATACATACCAAACTACACCATTAAAGAGTGTCAATATTAACTGCATATAAATTATGTTTTAATCACAAAAAGATTAGAAGAACATCCTGACTTTCCACTGCCTACGAGTTACATGGCATTTCATGATGTGGCCTTGCCGCCCTATACATTCCAACAAACTGGTATTTGAAATGTCCTGTGTGTTTCATGTAGAATGTTCTCACCTTGCACTTTTTCAACACAGCTTTTCAGAATTCACTCCTCTAGGCGGTCTCCTTCTCTCCCATACTTCATATTCTCAGGCTAAATTAGACATCCTTCCTCTCTTAAATGCCTGGTATTTTCCCTCATCTTCATGTTCACATTCACAAAAATCAATTGCCTATATTCTAAGCAAAAGGTATAATTAGATAGCTTATCTCTAATCAGTCAATTAAATGCAAATTATTTAAAAAGACTACTTAAATAAAATATATAATACAATATTACTATATTTTACATATTATATAATATAATGTTATCTATTGTACATATTATATATGGAAAAGGCCTCATACTAAGGAAACTCTCAGTGACATTACATGGTTGTGGAAACACAAAGGATGAAATAATGAAAGCTGGTCCAATCCAGACTTTTAGAGCAGAGTATTCATCAAGGCACAGAAAGATACCTAGTGAGTACTACTTAATCTACTGTTCTTGTTTTTAAAATAAACAATGCACCTTAATTCTTAGAATGTGTGTGCACATGTGCACGCACACACACACACACACACACATATTCATGCACACATGGATATGGCCAACACTCAGTAAATCCATGCCAGGATAAATACTTCATAAAGCAGGATTTGCCTGTCTTCTTCATCCATATATCCTAGCACTTAAAAGAGTACCTTCTTGGCTCAATATATTCTCATTTAGCCTCATAATACAAGACCAAAAAATAGTCATGCACACTAAAACTATGCAAAGATAACTGAATAACAAGCATGGAATTTTTTTTTTATTGTTTTGTGACCTTTAAAAGTTTTTTGGTTGTTTGTTTTGTTGTTACCACGCATAGGAGGGCATGAGTGTAACCTAGCCACCAGGAGAACTTTGAGGTTCAAGGAAAGCCTGGATTAATAGTGACGCCTTTTCTTCAAAAAAAAAAAAAAAAAAAAAAAAAAAGGCAAGTAATTATCAAAACATTGAAATTTTCTTACTATCAGTTTTAAATGTATAAGAAAATTGAAGAAAAGTCAGCCATTTTTCTTAATAAATTGTCAAACATCAGAGACTCTTAAGAATTAAGGTGCATTGTTTATCTAAGAACAAGAACAGTAGATTAAGTAGTGCTCACTAGGTATCTATGTCTCAATGGATACTCTGCTCTAAGTCTGGATTGGACCAGCTTTCATTATTTCATCCTTTGTGATTTTATAATCATGTAGTATCACTGAAAGATTCCTTAGTATGAAGCTTTTTCCATTATCCTTTCGTCTGCTCTATCTCTACACATTTTGACATAAGCAGTCTCCCAATTTACAACCATAAAGTAGATACCCACTGCTCAGTTTCCCAGCTGCATGTAGTTCCTGCAACAGTGAGAGGCGTGGTGTTCCCTTGGTCAGTTTTATTGTTTCAGAATCCTGTTTATAATTAGTTTAGATTTTAATTTCAATGTGAATACTTTTCATTTCTCTGCTTCACTTTGAGCTTTGTTGACAGACTTCCTTCAATTATCACTTTTTGAACTCTCACTTGAGTTTATCAAAGACAAGGAGACAACACACCCACAGTCCTTACTGTCATAACTAAATACCAGAAAGGACCAACTGTAGTAATAATGCGATGACTCATAACCCATTAACAGGATAACTGAACTTTGGACTATATTGGTGGGGAACTGGTGTTAACTTAATTAACCAGGGCAAGTAAAATCCAGAATCATGAAAAGGAAGATATACTTATATTTAATAATTTAAAAATGAATGAAGTGAATCACCACTAGTCAGATTTAAGAAACAGAAAGTGATTATCTTACCACATCTTATAATATCAAAGAAACAAGGAGGTCTCTGAAGACTCAACTCCATCAAGAATAATAGATGAGAGAAGAAATCTATCTGATAATTCCAACTCTGCTGCCAGTGACAAAGTTATGTGTTAGTATTATGTTTTTATGATATTCCTTGTATGAGGTCAATAATATCTTTTCATTGGTAGAATGGACCAAGAGAGAAAAATATTAAACAGTAATTTTAGGAAGTCAACTAGACACTATCATACAAATATACACATAGAATGTAACTGACACTACTCTCTAATGTGCTCCCAGAATCCTCATAACCACGTACAAGACAAACAGCATTATAATTGCCACAGTATGTATAAGAGAATATCAGAGCACAAAGAAGTCAAATCACTCATCCACAAATATGCAAACAGTAACCAATAAAGCCTGAATTTGAACTCAAAATGTAATTGCACAGATCAAGTTCTTCAAAATGTTGTTTGTCTCTGCCTTCTGCACAAGATAAACACGGACGTAAGGAAGGGTATGCACAACACTGATGTCTAGATGTTGCACAGCTCTAAGTCAATATAACTCAGTTTCATAATCAGTTCATCCTGCTGGGACATCGTGTCCAACACACGATGATCCATGGAGTTAGAAAAACCATTCCCAGACTTCAGAGAGCCTAAGTAGAGTGGAAACATTCAAAGAAAGTCAGTTATTTTACTCTAGTGAATTTGGATGTAAATGCTAGACGAGGCCCAATTAATACATAAAATTGACTTGGTAAGAATAGAGAAAGTCTGTGTTTATCAAAAACGTGTATGTAAGAAGAGTGCTGGAACAACAAGGTATGCAGAAGCACACGCTCCATCGCCATTTTCAATACCACCAACCCTGAAAGTTAATCTCACCCCTCACAGAAGTCTGACTTCACAAGAATTCCATACGGAGCAGGAACATGAGGGCCTAATAAGGATGGATGATACAGGAGCAAAGGGATTAGTTAACTAAAATAAGTGGATTCCTCTCTAAATATAATCCGCTCGTAAGGACATTTAGAACATTTGTATCTCATTAGGGGTATTAAGTGAGAAAAGATTCTCAGTACCAAACAATCCTAATTATAATTCATCTTAGGAAATAAAGTGAGTTTTCTTAACTAAAATGGAAAATATATGGCGGGAAACGTCTTTAATATAATAAGAGAACTGCCGGCAAAGTGAGGCACCAAGACAAACCTAATGGGCTCAAGGCAGCCGAGCAATGAAGACTGAGTACTCCAAGAATGACAGTGATTCTTCACGTCTCTCACAACAGCACAGTCCGCTCTCCCTGACTGTCAATCCTAACAATCCAAAGCAGAAAGAACTCTGCTAAGCAGAAGACTCAGGTTGTAAGCAACAGAAACAAAGTAAGAGTTTCCTCCATCGCATCCTTCACAAAGATTACTCAGGAAGTGAAAACAAGGTGGTTAATAGGGTGATGTCACTGGCCAGTGGGCTGCCATTTGGCCAAGATGCTGTTCTACTTCTCCATCCCACCAAAAAGGAGAGCCTACCAATCATGTCTTGCAAACAGAAAATTATTTAACTGAAATGGAGTGCATTGTGTACTTATTGCTGTGTTATTGTTAGGAGCTCCAGGACAATTTTACTAAGGTTTCAAAGAAAAACTCCAAAGCGGGTAAGCGGTAAATCTCAGCAGCTACTGGAGAAGTGAACAGAGAAGAGAGAAAGCATGCTGGATGAGGTAAGCCAACAAAAAGGTCAAATGCATGGGCAGGCAGGAAAGCTTCAGAGAAAGAGTGAGAAGGCCCAGAGTATGAGAGAAAGCATATTAGTTATAGCCAGCAGCCTACAGACAGCAGCGAAGTAAAGGAACTTTACTTCTTTGAGTCAGGACTCAAAATGGCAGGCAAACCCAGCAGATACTAAGGCTGCTCTGGAGCTTCTGCACTGGGAGTGGGAATTCTGGGAAGGAAATTTACAGATAACAAAACAGTAAGTCAGAGGTGGTGCCCAATACTGAGCATCAATGACAGACAGGTTCTGCCTCTCTCAGTGGTTAAGTGTCACCCTCAGAAGGTCAGGCTGGCTAATTGCTTTTCTGAGCACTGCAGCCATCGTGCCATCAATCTGTTATTTTTTAAGAGTGCAGACAGGAAGTAGTCACTAGCAGAGTTCCTCTTACAAAGCACTGGAGAGAACTTAGTCCCATGCCCACTCACATCACTGATCATCTCTAAAGACAATGCAGTTAACTGAAATTGTGAGGTATCTCTTCTGAGATCAAGGACTTTCATGTTCCCATTCTACACCATGACACCTGGAAAGAGGAGCAGACATAGACATCGGTGTTTTAGGTTAGACACAAATATTTGCCTTAATGATTTTAAAGAGACGTATGAAAACTATGAAGGGATTGGTATAGGGAAGGAAGCACAATAGACCATCACTATCCAGAAGCGGCTAAGAAAATACTTCACCATTAAATAAACAAACACCAGAGGACAATGAACTGTTTTTCCTACTGCAAGAGTCGAAGCAGCTTTAAAACAACAAAAACAGAGCTTCTCAGTCAACAGAATGAATCAGGACAGTATGTTATCATTAACTTACACTTTCCAGTATGACCTGGTAGAACAATCTCTCCAACCTCCTCTCTAGAATAAGTCTCTGCTATGGGGACTTAAGGGAGAGGGAAGAATACAGGGGTTGAGGTCAGTCAATGAATCTTTTATTTTTCTTTTGGTAAATTAACTGTCCTTTCTCATTTAGGCAATTTTTACTTTCCTTGAAAAGTAGAGTCAGGGTCATGTTATCTAACAGAAGCCAAACATGCATACACATGTGCACGCTCATGATCATACATATGGAAGTTATATTTTTGTGTGTTAGCTACAAGTTTATGATGACTGTGGTGATCTGAATGAGAATGGTTCCCATAGGCTCATATATTTGAATGCTTGGTCCCCAGTTGGTAGAACTGTTTGGGATGGATTAGGAGGTGTGGCTTTGCTGGAGAAGGCATGTCACTGGAGGTGGGCTTTAAGGTTTCCAAATACCATTACCAGCTAGCTCTCTCACTACTTCATACCATGAGATGTAAGCTCTCAGACACTGCTCTGGAACCACACTTGCTTGCCTGATTCCATGCTTCCTGCCATGTTGGTTGCAGACTCTAACCCTCTGGAACTATGAGCCCCAAATGAAATGCTGCCTTATTCTTATTTCGTAAGCTGTCTTAGTCATGGTATTTTAGCACAGCAATACAAAAGTAAGACAAGGATGAAAAACTAAATCCCCTGAAACACAGAGAGTGCAACACTTCTGAACACTGCTACCTCTCATGTCTACACATTACAGACAGCACCCATCTAAGCATGGGAACAAGTGTGAGTATAAACTTTAAAAGTGTTTCTTAATTCTAAGATAAACTGTAGCATACTTCTGCAGAACACAGTTATCTCTTCTTCCTGTGCCCTTTGGCTTGTCCTTTACACTGGAGCACCTACTTTGCCAACTAATGCCACCATTCCAGGTATTCAAATATTATCAAGTACAATTCAGAATCCATCTCAGGAAAACTCCCAAGACTTGAATCATTCTTCACAGGGATCATCCACTACCCGACCTATTTTCAACCTTCCTGAGGCCTTTAACTGACCCAAGAAAGATGCAATCCTCTATAAAGATCCCCACAAATTATGGTACTAAAACGGAGTTGGACTATAACTGATATTATCAACACTGTCAGAATATTTCCTCACTTTTGTAATAAGGGCACTCCAAGGCAAAAGAAGTGGGATGGCTGTAGAGAAGACAGAAAAGAGGGCTCCACATTTGACAGAACTTTCTCCGCCTCAGAGATGCTTGATCTACCCGTGTTTGCACACACACACACACAAATTAACTATTAATCCTGCCATTTAAAAAGAACACACGCCTAAGAACCCTGCACTATGAGAACCATTTGGGAGTATGAGCCATCTGATGACAATTACAGAAACCCTGGAAGGGGAGAGAATGGTCAGGGAAGGCCAGCAGCCATACAATGAAAAGCATCTGCTCAGCCCCAGAGCCCTCTCCAGCTACCCGAGCCACTGCCAGTAGGAGGTGGATGGGAATGCTGTTCTCCACGTCCCCAGGTGAGGCTGAGGAGAGGCAGGAACACAGCTCTGCTGCAGAGAACTTCACGATTCGGGTTGCTTGGTTTTCTCATCCTTTAAAGAAAGATACTTCATGATTGTCAGGAGCTTCATTCCCAAGGGCCTGAGATGTATAGGAGCCAAGAGTTCCACAGTAAAGACATGATTTACAAGGCTAACTACAGAAAACATCAGAATAAGAACAAAAACTTTCCACGTTCTTTTATGTCATGACTTGATCCTTGTGAAATATAGGGAAAGGAGTTGAGGTAAAGGTTGTGGTCAGAAGGAAAGAAATAGAGCAAGTCACTTAAAGTTGGGAATCCTGGGAAAGGGTAGCACCCTGACTTTTAAATTTTATATTTATTTCACTTTCTGTGTATTGATGTTTTGCCTGTCCACATATATGTGCACCACACGAGTGCCTGCTGGATTCTCTGGAACCAGGGTGATAGATGGGTCATAAGCCATCTGAACTCAAACCCAGATCAGTCCTCTTCAAGAAAAATAAGTGTTCTTAACCACTGAACCATCTGTCCATCCCCACACCCCAACTTTTCAACAGACTATAGTTTAGAAAAAACAATATACCCAATCCCAAAGCTCTTAAGTAAAAAAAAAAAAAAAAAAAAAAAAAAAAAAAAAAAAAAAAAAAACAATGGGTAAAATACCAAACCAATATTACTCCACAGTTGGTGTTCTTCTACGGAGCCACATTGGCAATGAGTCATCAACTACATCCAACAGAGATGAAACCAAAATGACAGTGTCACAGCTGATCCAACTAATTCTTCATAAATGTTCTTTTCTTATCAATATGTCAGTAATATTCTCATGCCATCTAAAATTCCACAAAATTCTTGTTTTTTAAGTAAACCCATCACTTTATAATTTAAGCCTTCCAACTTAACGTCTTATGCTAGCTAGATTGAGTAGTTATATACTTGAAATAGTATGCCTTCAATTTAGATGTCTAAGAAAACAATAAGGTATTGTAGATGTCTCCACAATGAATCATGATTCCACAGAATGTCTGCTGTTACAAGAGAAAATATTTGTAGAATCACATGTGTCAAAAATGTTTATATATCAGAAATCTAACTAACTAACAAATACACAAAATACGAAATCTAACACTAGAATTTCCAGTATCATTCAATTGTCTGCCTTCTCTGGCTCACCATGGACAGACAACAAAATCACCAAAACTTGTTAAGCATTCTTTACATAGAGTCTGAGTACATACCCCACCCTGGCAGGCTAGAGTAGCAGGTATCCGTTATTTTGGCTAGCACAGTGATAGATGTTCAGGTCTGCCCATTTGAGGAATGGCACTAAACCACAGAATCTTTGTTATCAAAGCCAGAATTCAGCAATACGGCATATAACAAAGAACTGCTTGACGATAACAAAATAAGGTGGTTATAGGAATGAAGTATGACAGAAATAACAAAAGGAAACAACATGGAAGAGCTCATAACCTATTGCCATTTCTAACTTTAGTACACATTTTAAGGTTTAAATCCACACTCAGTCTCTTAAAATAATAACTATTATTCCCATGATGTAATGATCAACTCAGAAAACCTGAGCTCGAGTCCATTTCTTTCTATCGTATGATGGGAAGGTTAGCACTAAGAACACAGTGCATTAAATGAGTTGTCATAGACTTTAAGTTCTATGACCATCTGAAAACATGCATGTGTCCTCCACCCTATAGAAAACCAACACCACTTCCTAATCCCATCACCTCATTATGGATTCACAGTACTTCCAAGATAGCAAAGTAGTGAAGTATCAATAACCATCATGTGTCATTTTTTAAAAATAAAATATCCTGGCTCTTCTGAAGAGGATAATGCCCTCTAGTTTGTTAACTCTGTCACCAATGTCCAAAAGCTACATCTTTAAAGTTCAGAATGGAGCTCAATGGCAAGATGCTTACCAACCATGTGCAAGGCTATGAGTTCAACATCTACTACAAAAACAAACAAAAACAAAAACAAGCAAAGCCAGATTTGAGCCCCGGGATAAGAAGGGTCTGTTAACATTTGGTATCCTGCTGAACAGTCCTGAGAAACTGATTTCTTGCCATGCTAGCTGACCTAAACACGTTATCTCTACAGCAGCCAAAACAAAGGTACCACTCCTAGTCACCATGGTGGGGGATGAAAACCCATGCCAAGGCTCAGGAAAGGAAAGCAGGACTATCCCACCAGAGACAGCTACCTCCACCTCCACAATGAAGATGTGGGCAGTCCACAGGGGGGAGAGGTCCACCTCCTGATTTTCATCTGGCCCTGCTCCCATGTATCAAGTTAATGTTTTAGCTCAGTGAAAGTAATTACCAGCCAGGCTCTGCAATCCATCAATTCACCCTGGGCATTCCTGCTGATTCTTTCTTTGGTCTCTAGGACCCAAGAATCTCTTTTGTTGATCTGTAAGTGCAAAGGAAAGGTTGGTTGTTACTAGTTTCTTTCTATTCTAAATTTCTGCCAAGTAATTAGAACAGAAAATGAACTATTTTCAAGTTTTTTAATAGAAGCTATGGGGGTTAGAGTAGTCATAGCCTCTAACAAAAATAAGATTAAAACCATACATCTTTGGTGCCCCCCCCCAAGTAGAATGGACAAATGTAATTTGACTCTAGACTGTGAACTCAGGGACTTGATCCAAATCACCTTCCTTCTAATTTAGGTCATTTGGCAAGAATATGTTACTAAGTAAGTGAAAATGTATATGAAATTACAAAATCCTCACATTGTCCCAAAGGACAGCATTATTGTCATCCTCATTTTACAGACAATGATTGGAAAGTTCAGAGATTAAATGAACTAAACCCAAGATCACACTTCAATGGTTACAAAGCAATAACCTCCTGAATCAAAACACCAGAGTTTTAAGTATTTTTCCAAGTGACTGTAATATAATACAGCTTAAACACGTTCTAACTGGAAGTAATACCCAAAACTGAATGAAGAGATTTATGTTAGAAAGCCATCTTCAAGTGTAATCATGCAGTGGGCACTGTCTGGGTTGCATACTCCACTAAACACTGCCTCAACGCTCCCTACCACCTTGTAAGTCAGTTTCCTTTGTACAAGTACACTGATAATATTAAATATAATAAAGTATGTACATACATATATAAATCTTGTAGAAGACCCATGTGGCAAGATAGCAATAATGATGAGCTATAATACTTGACTTGAAACAATTGCTGCCTTTGGTGATCAGACACTCTGTGGATACAGGATCTGTGACTATATATACTCCAATCCAAATGTCAAACAGCTTTGATTGCTAGCTATTCAGACAATGTTTCATTTGACAATGAACACATGTACACTGTGGTCCCATAGATTGCCATGCAGTTGACTTTTATAAAACTTACTTAATAAACACACAATTGTAAAATAAGATTTTTATTGGAAGAGTAAATATTCATGGTAAATTATCTGCTTAAAAATAAATCCATGACTGAAGAAAAAAGAAAGAAACCACACAGACTACTGCAGACATTCTCCTGAAGAGAAGTCTCAGGCAGCATTTCAACAAGTGGCCATTCATCTTGTCACTGCCAGAGAAGACCTTCTAGAATGACAAGATATGATCCTGATGCTCTTTAGACTTAGGCTTCTGTGTGCTTGCAGATTAGTTTTTAACAAAAAAAAATTTAAATAAAAATTTTCTTGGAAATAGTCAAACAGTCTTGTACTTTTGGATAGCTGTATAATCTGTCCATATATTAAGCTAAGCGTAAGATTCAAAAATTTAAAAATGCTTCATAAAATCCAAAAACACAGCAACTTGATTAATTACAAAGAAATAACTTTTAATAATTTCAGTGTAGACTATGTTCACAGTGTTGATAAAGTCTACAGTAGCCTGTCATAATGTCTGAGGCCATCACAGTCACACATCACTCAGTCACCAACTCATCCACGACTTCAGGCTTGTAAGCACCATTCATAAGAAGGGTTCCAATTTCCGCAGTTTCTACAGTATTCTCAACGTACCTTTTCTATGTTCAGATACATTTAGATATAAAAATACCTATTATAATTTCTTATAATATGCACGCTGTATAGTTTTGTGCCTTAGGAGCAAGATGATATATCACACAACCTTGATGTTTAGGCTATACCATCTAGGATTGTGTAGGATATTCAATGATGTTCACATAACACTTCAATCTAAATCTCCCGGCACATCTCCACTGTCAAGTGACACATGAGAGCACAGATAACTAACACCTCTGTTTGTCACTGAATTAAACCAAGGCTCCAGATTCTATAACCAGAACAAGAAATATCTGGACTCCTCTGATGTATAAAAATGAACTTTAGTACACATACATATTGTTCTTATTTCAACTGTCTATGTAATTACAGAGAGATCCAAAACTGTGGTAAAACAAAGAGCCAAAGTTAGTTGTGATCTCAGAGACGATAGCTGCTAAGACTAGCCTTTTCCTTCTAGTCTTTTTCCCTCTGACTAATGGATGATTTGAAATATTTCCCTTCCACAGAAATAAGAAATATTACCTTTGACGGGCAGTAATGAGAAGTGTAACACAGACTAGGAGAAATTAATTTCACTATACTTATGGTATCTCGGTTCAAATTTCCTAACTAAAGAAATGAGACTAACTGGAGCAGAAACGCATTAAACTCCTTTGGAAAACTGAGAAAGGACACAATCTAACTCATTCAAATGTGACACTCAAATAAATAATAATCTATAGTGAGTACAAAGAGGTATCCCATTGGAATTTGTTTTTTCCTTCAAAAGCATGTTTGTTTTGTTTGT